>NC_134464.1:67621439-67921439 GCF_047948215.1 Lycorma delicatula | reverse complement strand
TCTTTTATTCAGATTGCTGAATGAGATAGTTAAATTGTAAGACTTTTCCCTGTAGTTTTGCTTAATTTTTTTTGTCTTCAGTCATTTGACTGGTTTGATGCAGCTCTCCAAGATTCCCTATCTAGTGCTAGTCGTTTCATTTCGGAATTTCGGTAAACTCCGTACATCCTACATCCCTAACAATTTCTTTTACATACTCCAAACGTGCACAATTTTTTCCTTCTAGCTGCCCTCCAATATTAAAGCGACTATTCCAGGATGTCTTAATATGTGGCCTATAAGTCTGTCTCTCTTTTTAACTATATTTTTCCAAATGCTTCTTTCTTCATCTATTCGCCGCAACACGTCTTCATTTGTCACTTCATCCACCCATCTGATTTTTAACATTCTCCTATAGCACCGCATTTCAAAAGCTTCTAATCTTTTCTTCTCAGGTACTCCAATCGACCAAGTTTCACTTCCATATAGAGCTACACTCCAAACATATACTTTTAAAAATGTTTTCCTGACGTTTAAATTAAGTTTTAATGTAAACAAATTATATTTCTGAACAAAAACAAAATTATTTTTGCTTGATAATAAATAATATACAAACTTAACCTTATATATATATATATAATGTTTAAACAAATTTTAAACATTTAAAAAAAATTATACTATATACAAACAACGCAGCGATGTGATAAAAACGCCGTGATAAAACTCGCTTTAAATGATAGTTATAAAGTAATACAGATATAATGGTTTAAAGATAATTTTGAATGAAAAAAACTATATTTTTAATAAGAGAATTTTTTTAGTAAGAGTTTAATGATTCCAAAACATGATTTTAACACTTTAACGAATTCCATATCAATTATTGATTTTTATTGCTTTCATAGCTTGAATTGACTGAGCATTTTTTAGACGTTGGAATTTTTAATTTTCATTCATTTTACTTTTCTTCTTTATATATTAGTTTTAGGAATTTAAATATTTTAAAAATAATTTTGACTTCGTATTTTTAAATAGGTGGATATCGTTTTTTGAAAATTATCGTGTATAATTTTTAAAAAGAAAATCTTAAATTAATTTTTGGTTATTTTTATTGTTTAATAATAAAATTCCTAAAGATTTTGTAAAATTTAAAGATTGGGTATTTTTAATGACTTTCCTAATGATTTGTACTGGTTCATGAATCTTTTAAGGGACTATCTTGAAGTATTTATAATCCAAAAATGATTTTTAAGAAAATTAGGAAAAATAAATTTATAACTATCTTCCTTAAAATTTATAGATATAAACCAATCTTCATTGTTGAATGGTAGCGTTTCGATCTTTCATCTGGTGGTCCCGGGTTTAATCCCTGTTAGGCAACCATGGAAATTGAATTTTGTAATCGTTCGTTACAAAATTCAATTTCCGTGGTTACTGGGCAGAAACATACAGTTATCGTTATCTAATAAATTGCTTAAACCTATCTGGACGTATGGAATCCAGTTCTGGAATACGACGAGTAACAGCAATATTGATATAATTTAAAGATTCTAAATTTCAAAGATAATAAAATCTGAGGACCACAACCGAGGCGCCACGGTTTGTTAAAGGTAGAGAAATTCATGATTATCTAGGATTATCTTCTATTTACGAAGAGATGCAAAAATTTAGCTCCCGGTACAAACAGTAGTTAGACAAATATATAAATTACCTGGCAGTAAATCTATTGGTAAATAGCGATGACGTCAGGCGATCAAAATGTTTCCATGTGCTGTACCTAGGAGATGTGACAAGAGAGTTAGGCGAAGGAATCTAGTTGTGCGAATACAGGATGAGTCTGTCACTGTTTAGTAAACGTTATTTTGATATTATCCAAATTCATCTATTTTTATTGCCGACGAATATTAAGTTTTATTTATAGTATTGTTTTTATATATTGTTACTGATGACATTGTTTTTATTTTTATTCTTTTTATTTTCTATCTGTGATTTATTTCTAGCGTTAAGTACTAAACTTTTTGGACCACTTATACAAGTGCTTTTTCTATTCTTGAGGTTCTACTTTTGTATGATTTAATGAGAGGTTTCGTCGGGGACCTCTTTTGTGATTATGGTTAATCAAATTTACTTATGGTCCCCTATGAGGTACCGATTGTAAATGGTAATAGATAAATAAAAATAAAAATTGTGATAAAATTCATCAATGAAAATTAAACGATTTAATCTTGTTATAAAAAATTCCAACACTGTTCGTTTCGCCCCTAATAATTATTGAATAGGTTGTATGCATTCCTTTGATTGGACTAAAGAAGGATCAATCAATCTTAGGTACATAAGGTATCTAAGAAGATACATAATCTCTTAGCAATATGCTACACTAAACATCACGAAAGAAAAACATTTGATTTGAAGGTTTTCATATCACACGAGTAATTTGACGAAAAGTTTTGAATCTTATACTGCATTAGAAGTTGTATCTTTTCTATAGTATTGTTACGAGTAGCAATTTATATGAAAAAAAAATTCTAGAAGTACGGAATTATAGTAATTTTTTTTTTACAGATGTTTATAATTATTAACAAATCAATATATATATATAAAAAAAAATAATAAAAAATAAAAAAAAGGTGATGAAGTCGGATTCGAACTGCTCTGCCTTCCACTTGTAAGATCCAAATATTTCATTAATTAAACTTTTATTTGGCTATAAATCTGGAACCATTGAAAATAAGTACCACTTATGATACATAGTTGGAAAGCTCATAAAGAGGGTTTATTATCGCAGTTAAGAAAAAGTCCAAAATCCTAATTTTTTTTTACTTTTCTGGTCCACTTAATTGCAGTCAAAAGAAGAGGTGCACAACTAGATTTTACAACAGTCCTAAATACAAAATTTCAACGTTCTACGGCTAATCGTTTTTAGTTATGCGAGATATATACGTCATGCCGAAACTAGTCAAAATGGATTCAGGGATGATCAAAATGGATATTTCCATTGAAATCTGAAAACCGAAATTTTTCGCGATCACAATACTTCCTTTACTTCGTACAAGGAAGTAAAAATATGAAAAAAATCAGAAGTTATTAGTGAAATAGGATTTTATGTACTTTTAAAAATGTATATATGTAATTTAATAGGCGCACAAGAAAGCCATGTGATCCCCACATCAGATTTTTTTTAATGATTGTATACAAAAACAAATTAATTATGTATTTAAGAACATTTTATATATCATATAATTAAAAGAAAAATTTCAATCTTCAATACGGGAAATTTAAAAAAGAAGCTATTTCGGTTGTTTGTAAATTATTGAGTTCTTTTTTAAATTGAAATACGTGTTTTTAACGACGTCATTATGATGAGATGGTTTTCATAATTTCAATTAAAAACCGAGTGGAAAAAGAGGAGTTGTGAAGGAAAGGATAATTTCAATTAAAACCCGTAGAAATTCATAACGATTTGTTAGATAACTGAACAGTCGCTTTACAGTGCTGCAAGAAAAATCAGATAGTTGGACACGTTTAAGGTTTTCTACTTTTATATAATAGTGTATTTCATCTGTAAGTTATAACTTGCTTTTGCTAAGTTGTATCAATGATAGTCCTGCGTGAAAAATGGACGAAGATTCGTTTTTCCTTTTTTTTTACTCTTTTCTTTATTAGCAAATTTAAAATGGCTCATAATTATAGTTTTTATGGATTTTGTACATAGATTCATTTAAAAATAATAAGCAACGTTTCATGAAAAAATAGAATGGTTGCCCAACATTCAAGTTAAAAACAGATATTAAAGTATCAGAAAATAAACAAGGAAAAGTTAAAATATTCAAATATTTAGAAGAAATAATAAACTCCAATATGACTAAAAAAAATGCAATCAAGATAGAATAAGGTTACCTTACTCTGTCTTCATAAAAAAATAGCGTATCATTTAATCGATAATCTATACAATAAAAGTACATAACAAGAAAAACCTGATTAAGACAATATAAAGCAGTAATCCTTCTAGAAGCCTAAAGCTGCATATATTTTCTAGTAAAAACATAAGCAGAGTTGAAAAAAGAATCCTCAGAAAAATATATGGTCCGAATTGTAAGGATGAAATGTACCAAGAAAAGCGGAAAAGTTATATCAAGAAATAGAAAATATTTGAAACAACAATGACCAAAAGAAGGAAAAAATTTTACGAACATCTGTATAGATTGAATAATAACAGATTGCCAAAAAAAATGTTTAACTTTAAATTGAAAAAAACAAATTGCTACAAAACAAATCGATGAAGACCTTAAGGAGCCAAATATAAACAACAATTTTTATATATGAGATAGATACAATTAGGAAATTGGTTGATGAATTTAAGTTAAATTTTTTTTTTTGTCTTCAGTCATTTGACTGGTTTGATGCAGCTCTCCAAGATTCCCTATCTAGTGCTAGTCGTTTCATTTCAGTATACCCTCTACATTCTACATCCCTAACAATTTGTTTTACATATTCCAAACGTGGCCTGCCTACACAATTTTTCCCTTCTACCTGTCCTTCCAATATTAAAGCGACTATTCCAGGATGCCTTAGTATGTGGCCTATAAGTCTGTCTCTTCTTTTAACTATATTTTTCCAAATGCTTCTTTCTTCATCTATTTGCCGCAATACCTCTTCGTTTGTTACTTTATCCACCCATCTGATTTTTAACATTCTCCTATAGCACCACATTTCAAAAGCTTCTAATCTTTTCTTCTCAGATACTCCGATCGTCCAAGTTTCACTTCCATATAAAGCGACATTCCAAACATACACTTTCAAAAATCTTTTCCTGAGATTTAAATTAATTTTTGATGTAAACAAATTATATTTCTTACTGAAGGCTCGTTTAGATTGTGCTATTCGGCATTTTATATCGCTCCTGCTTCGTCCATCTTTAGTAATTCTACCTCCCAAATAACAAAATTCTTCTACCTCCATAATCTTTTCTCCTCCTATTTTCACATTCAGTGGTACATCTTTGTTATTTCTACTACATTTCATTACTTTTGTTTTGTTCTTGTTTATTTTCATGCGATAGTTCTTGCGTAGGACTTCATCTATGCCGTTCATTGTTTCTTCTAACCTTTTTACTCTCGGCTAGAATTACTATATCATCAGCAAATCGTAGCATCTTTATCTTTTCACCTTGTACTGTTACTCCGAATCTAAATTGTTCTTTAACATCATTAACTGCTAGTTCCATGTAAAGATTAAAAAGTAACGGAGATAGGGAACATCCTTGTCGGACTCCCTTTCTTATTACGGCTTAAATAAAAAATTAAAAAAATAAACCTCAGGTGGAATAAAGAAAGATAAAAAGACAAGCAGAGACAACGAGAAAGTTTTGGGAAAAGCAAAAAAAGATTATGTAAAAGTGACCCTAAAAAAACCTGAACGGGGGAAAAATAAACATAATCACATTTCTAAAATATTTACGGGTTTCTAGTTATGAGATACGTGGTTTCAAAGCAAAGTTTTATCTTTTGTTGTAAATGTATAATTAAAGATCACAAATTATCAAGTAAGTAAATTTATTTTATTTCGAAGTCACGTGAATGAATTTATTACACAGAACTACCTTTAAAATAAGATTACATTTGTATCAATTTTTAATAGAAATTAAGAAATTCTTTATCAGATTAGATTGATTACACACGCGTACACACACTCATATTTATATATAAATATAGATTTACATCGTTGAAATATTTCGTACTAAAAATGAATATGTACTTCAATTTTTTTTTTATGCTTTTATTTGCAGTCGCATCAATTACAGTCGTTAGCGACGAATGTAATACTTCATTCTACTGTAGGAGAGGAACTGCAACAGACGTTGTATACCATCTTTCCGGTTTAGTAGAAATTTCATACATGAACCCAGGTCTAAGTTTTGTCGGATGGTTCCAAAGATTGGGCAATCAAAGAGCAGATGGTGCATAGACCATTTGACCTTGCAAGCCTGACAGATCTTCTGAGGAGAGCCAAATAGATAAGTGTGGGTGTGCCTGGTGTGTCCAATCCTTAGCCGAATTAAGATGACTTGAGATCTTCTGTTGCTCGGAGAAAGAGGTTTCTCAAGCACATTCTCCCGGATGTTATTAATGCTGTGAGAAGACTCAGCAGCCAGAACCTATTCAACTGAGCCCACAATTGTACACGGACTGATGAAGACTCATCAGACTGATGGACTCATGAAGTCTGTCTCACATGTCGATTGTACTAGGATGCCATTTAATGCAGTTCTCTTGACACTCTGATCGGCCCGTTCGTTCCCGAGGATGCCACAATGGCCAGAGATCCATACAGTATCACAGTCTTATTTATCCTTGAAAAGATATGAATAACCTTTTTTCTTTCTTTCTTGTTTAGCCTCCGGGAATTACCGTTCAGATATTACTTCAGAGGATGATGTGGATGAGTGTAAATGAAGTATAGCCTTGTACAGTCTCAATTCGACCATTGCTGAGATGTGTGGTTAATTGAAACCCAACCACCAAAGAACACCAGCATTCACGATCTAGTATTCATATCCGTATAAAAGTAACTGCCTTTACTAGGTATTGAACGCTAGAACTCTGGACTTTCAAATCAGCTGATTTGGAAAGACGCGTTCACCAATAAACCAAGCCGATAGGTTAGCATAAATAATCTGGACGATGGATTCAGAACGTCTGTAGCTTAAGCTCTGAAGTACACTCTTTAACATTAATGTTTGTTAAACAATTTTAGTCCTTTATTCTTTGCTACTCTAAAAATTGCCTAACCATTCTTGAAAGTAATTTATAATTTTTTCCCCCGTTAAGCCTGTATTCCTTTTAGAAAAATTATAAATATTAAAATATTTTTCATCTGAGATTAATATTTTAAAATATTGAACGGTGATTATTTGTAATTTTGTGAGAATTTTTTTGCTCTATATTTTAATATTATTAGTTTGTTTTATCAACTTCATTTTTTATTATTTATAACGTTGATTCTCAATCTTTTTCGCCCACCGCCTACATTGAGAATCAAACATTTTCTAGCGTCCCCTAAAATTTTTAAACATACTATCTGATAAAAATAATAATTGCTGTTTTTAAGATGCGCTCTTAAAAACAGCATTTAAAAACCCCTTTAATTTCTATATCTATTTGTGTCATTACATTGCTTAGATCGAGAGATATGCAACATTAAAGACAAAAGTAGCATTTTCTGTTTAAAGTGGAATATTTCGGTTAAGAAAAGTCAGAAAGAGACATACAAAAAAAGGAAGTCTTATGCTTTTAAACGATTTTAATGTAGTTTACTGAAAAAATTTCGTTTCCTCCATGCGCTCGATCAAAAACGAAGAAAATTTTTAAAACCTTTCTTCTCACTGATTTTTTTAAAAATTTGATGGGTTTTTAGATCTGAACTATACTGTCAAAAAGTAGAGCATTCAAGCTTTAATTTTTTTTATTCGTCTTTCTAAGCCTCATGATTGCAAAGTTAAAGTAGTTTGCATACAGCCATTTTTTATCATAAAATTTAGGTATCCCTTTAATTTTTTTGTACTAATGTAGTAGGTATTTCATTCTAGTTTGAAATATTAAGAAAACATAATTTTTGCCTTTTTTTTTAATCAGCCATCGCCTTCTTAGACCGCCTGAACGCCCCCAGTTTTCTGTAGGCCGTTTACCGCCCCCGCTGAACGCCGACTAAGGGACGTTATCGTACACTTTGAGAACGAATGATCTAGAGCTTAACATTTTTATGAAAGAAAAAATTGAACTTTCATTGCTAATAGTGAATTCTAAGATTATTCAATACAAAAAAGAGTTTAGGAGTTAATATTAACAAAAATATTTAATTTATATTGATAAGAAAAATTTCATTGAACCGATCAATTGATTATGACAAAAATAAAGTAATTAAAAAATAAAAACAATTCTACCAGTTTAATTGGATTTTATAATCTGTTTCTAAAAATATTTTTGTTAAATGTTTTGCCTTCACAAATGTTTTCACTGAAGACAGATATATTTAGTATATTGAAAAGTAAATCTTTTTTCTTTTATTAAAACAGGAGAAAGTGTACTTTATTATGTAGAGGAGTTGAGAACACTTCTTTCTTCATGTCTTCAGAGGTGTGGAGATTAAGGGGGACGGTTTTCATCCTGTCAACCACTTTCCATTACGGCATCCGCGAACAAAAACGATTCCTTATACCTCTTACTTTAGCTCCTTCAAAAAGTATGATGCTCCGTTTTTTTCTTTTTATTTTTGTCTCTACACTTTGTGTCTGCTGATACAATACAGTTTCCTTCTACTTTTACGCTTTAATACCTTTCAAAATAATTTTCAAGAAATTGTATTTTATTTTTATTTTTTATTATTATTTTGATCTTTTTTTAAGTAAATATGACACGAATCGAGAAAATGTATAAAGAAGGACTTTATTTTTTTATTAATGATAGAATACACAGTTAATATATGAAATAAATATATCAATGCTAAAATTAGAAATTAAATATAGTAATTAAACCTGTCATTCTTTATGATATGGAAACAATCTGAGTCCTTAGAAAAATAGACTAACCTAAAAAGGACCAAAATATTTATAAATTAGAACAAAAAATGTAATGTGGATGCCACATGACTTCCTTGTATACTTATTAAATTACATATACACATTACTTTAAAATTAAAAGTACATAAAATTTTATTTCATTTATAACTTCTGATATATATTTTTTTAATTGTTATTATTGAATTATTATTTATTGTAAAGCATTTTTTACAATCATAGGTTAATAATTATTAGCAAATCAACATATATTTAAATTTAAAAAAAAGAGTTAAAAAAGGAGATGAAGTCGGATTCGAATCGATGTGTCTTCCCCTTGTAAGATCAAAATATTTTATTAATTACAATTTTATTTGGCTATAACTCTTGACTAATGAAAATAAGTACAACATGATATATCGTTGAAAAGCTCTCAATGAGGGCTTATTTATTGTTGGAGTTAAGAAAACTCCAAAATTCAAATTTTTTGGATTTTAGGCTTTTTTGGATACTTTTGGTTCAGTCGATTGCCATCAAAAGTAGAAGTGCACAACGAGATATTATAAGAGTCCTAAATCCAAAATTTCAACGTCCTACGGCTAATCGTTTTTGAGTTATGCGAGATACATTCATACGTACGTACATCCCAATCCCCGTAGGGGTAAACACTCGCCTTGTGACGATTCCGGTCGCCACAGTACCCCCACCCGTTTCCTAGCCCTGATGGGCTTTAACAGAGGTCGTCTTTTGACCCTGTAACTGATTGCACAGTAATAAGCCAGACCTTGATGGGATGCCACCGACGTAAATCGGTAGATATTTACATCAGTGAATTATGACTCAGCCTTCGCCTTCGCTGTAGGTTTCTTTCGGACATCTTGACTGTTCAACTAGCTAACCGAGTTTACGGAAGTACGAACTCTCCCCCCCTAGTTCTAGATTTTAAGTAAGCTATCCCTAGTTCTAGATTTTAAGTAAACTATTTGTGAGTAAATGTCTCATAATGTTCGAGGCAAATTCATTGAATAAGTATACCACAAGAAATGTTCGCAACAACGGAATTTATACCTAGTTCCCTTAGTGAAAACTCAACTTGATAATTTAAACTTTTAGTTTATTGCAACGTAGTTACGTACAGACGTCACGGCTAAACTAGTCAAAATGGATTCAGTAATGGTCAAAATGGATATTTCCGTTGAAATCTGAAAACTGAAATTTTTCGCGATCACAATACTTCCTTTACTTTGTACAAGGAAGAAAAAAAGAATTTATCAAAATATCATACCAAATCATCATTAATTAAATAATGAAATAAAATTAATAATAGTAATATGAATAGATAAAAATTAAAATATATTTTGCAATAAACATTTATATTTATTCTGTTAAATAATGATATATTTATGAAGTTTCATGTGAAATTCCAAAGGGATTTCAACCCATTATTTTCCGGTTAGAGATTATATGTATGATAGCTATTGTTATATTATAACATATTGATTGGAATTTCAATCATTTCAATTCTCATTTTATACTTGCGTGTGTTTTAAAGATAAATTCATTTTAATTTCACATTGGAAGATATCAGTTAATTTTTTTTTTATTTCCAAAATATTGCAATTATATTTTATCGCTTTTCGAGTACCGAATTCAAATAATTTTACTACTTTTAACAGGATTTATATCTTTATTTGATTAAGTATTATTTTACAATGTGTTGTTTTTATATTATTTATTATTTATGCAAAGTATTATAGACTAATCTATAACCATATAAAAATAAATATCTATAATATGTGTTATCTGCTGCAGACAACATAAGTAATTATGCTAGTAAAGAGATACATTATAGTTAAAATTACATGTCAAAACATAAAATGTAATACATATATTTAACAGTTGAGCAAAAAAAAAAAAAATTATTATAGAATTTCATGAAAACAGTCAAGATCATATCATTAAAAAAAATACAGCCTTTCAAGAATAATTTATCTTACTTGAAAGTATTTCCTAACAGCGAATGTACTGGCTATGTAGTCTATAACTTTAGTTTATGAGCAATCTAAATTTTCATTGAATTTAACAATAATTGTTAACTCAAATCCCGGATTTTTTCTAAAATTTTATTTATTATTTTGTCAGCAATTTATATAGGTATATCTGTAGAATGCTAGAAAAGTTTAAATGATATAGAAAAGTATTTATACATTTTGGCAAATTAATTTTTCCAATATAGATAATTACAGTTTTCCATTATAAATGTTGTAAAAAAGAATATTATAAAAGCTTTTTTTTTTAGTTCATTAATGTTTAGTACTTTAAATATATTTCATTGATTTTATGAAAAATATTCATTAAAACGTATTACTAATACATTAAAAATCATGTTAAATTTATTAAAAATTCATTGAATATTCATTAAAATGTATTACATAATAATAATTTGAAAAAATACGTGATTGGTCAATCGTGATGGTAATTGAATAGTAATTGTTTTTATCACAACCTGATTTCTTTTGCTAGACTAGTAAAAGATAGATAGGTGGAGTAAATGTGTGAATCTCTCCGCTGGGATTGGCTTATCGCAGGGGGAGTTCCTCAGCTCATCCCTGCGATAAAAACACATATAAGCCAATGTCATTTTATCCAATGAAATTCTTAGTAATTTTTTCCATCTCATATAAATATGATGGTTTCTTCTATTGTACTTATGATTATTCTTTCTTATCTTTTGTTTGTAATTTACAAATAATTTTACTCTTTAATTTATTCATGTAAAAATTATTTACACTATAAGAAAGTGGCTATTTCGTACACTTTTTTTTTCATAATACTTCAAAAGATATATTTTGCGCTTATTTCAATGATTCTAATTTAGATAAAAGGAAATGTAGTAGTATTGTAGTGTTAACAAAATTAAAAAAAGAAATGTACCATTATGAGATTTTTTTTAGTTGCAATTTCATCTTGTATTGTATACTACATTTTATTCTTCAACTTAATATAGAAAATGTGCTGGGGTTTACATATAAAAAACGAATGCTGATGCAGCAACTGTCTTCTACAAAATGTAATTCGGAATTAAATCTATCGGAAAGAAAGAATGAACATGCCTGGAAGAACAAATGCCGGTTGGTTTTTACCAATACATCTAGTGCATTAAAGGTAGTTTGTTTCTTTCTTGAAAAGCCAAAGAATGAAAAAATACTGCTGTTCTTTTCTTAGTAATTTCTTTTTAATATCTTTCTTCTTTTTTATTATAGTAACCTATTTTATTAATAAAGATTGCAGAAATCAATCTTTTTATTTGTGAATTTAAATTTATTTGTTGTATTTTTGTAAACATATTTGTTTGTTAGAAATATAATTATATAATCAGTTTGAACTTTAAAAACCTTAAAAATGAATCAAATACGGTTTTTTTTACACTTCTGATAAAATTTTTTTGCGTATAATCTTTTTTTCTTTTATAAAGAGGATTTCTAGAAATGTAACCATACGAGTATATTGATAATGCTATAGATTTAGCCATTTCCAACAAAAAAAATTTTAACATTTTTTAAATTTAAAAAATTGAGTAAACTTTTCTATTTTCCAAGTTTATTTATGCTGGTTAAATTATACAAAAAAAAAAAATTATTTAAATTGTCCTTTTTTTTTAATTTGTTAAAATTAATGTAAACGTTTGTTGATGATCATCTCTTGTATCTATATATTAAGATTTTCTTTTATAACTAAATACTGTCTTATAAAATATTTACTGTCGCGTGTTCGCGGTTCGACCAGATTATTGAAAGATCTGAAAAACGTAGAAATTTCTTAAAAATACAATCTATTACCCTAAACACATATAAACAAAATAAATAATAATTATAATAACAATAATTTTTCAAAGATAGTTTATGTTTGACTAGTTGTTACTTTTGGACATGTAATTACAGCAGTGAAATTTTCATGTAATAATTAGAAAATATTTAATAATAATAGTTTAATAATGTTTTATATCAGCAGTTATTTTAACTTTAATCGTTGAGGTTTAATGAAAGGAACTAAATTACATTGATCTTTAAAAGACTGAGAATAAATTTTCAATTAATTTGAATTAACTATAGGTATGTAATTATTTTTATTTAAAAATAAAATTTGTGTTTTCTGTGCAGTTTATATATATATATATATATATATATATACACACACATACACATGATAGGGGGTTCTTAAGGAATTCCCATAATAAGTCAATCCATAACAAAAGTTAACAATAGTAAGCAATAATTTAAAAGTTCATATGTAAAAGGATATCTGCCAAAACTTTATAATCCATTAACAAAGATTAATAAATAAAAACCAATAACAAATAAATAATCAATAAAACAAAATAATAAAACAATAATTAGTCAAACAAAGAACAAAAGAACTTGTAGCTATAAACAAAAAAAAAAAGAAGTAAACAAAAAATATCACTAGATTTGGCGATAGTACCTGTAAACTGTTATTCAGTAGCACCTAAGTCAAGCACATGGAGATGTTTCAACCTTCAGACGTCCCCACTGTTATCAAGCAGATTGATCGCTAAGTGTTTGACGTGATTTTCTAAACTTTATTGGGAGTTAACACAGTGCTGTCTAACAATCTCACGAACTGTCGGAAGCTCCAGATATTCATGAATCTCATCATTTTGTGTAAACCATGACGCCTCTAAATTGTTCTCGTTAGTATGATATCTACGTTACTATTACTTGCTGTCCTCCACAACTCCACACCATAAGTCCAGATTGATCATACGGTGACATTGTAAATCAGAACTTTATTGGACAACGTAAGCTGTGAGTTTCTCCGCAGCAGCAAATAAAGTTCCCTATACATCGCGTTAAGTTTTTTCTTTTCATCCTCACGTGACACTTCCACGTCAAACACTGATCTAGGTACAGTCCTAGGTACCGCACATCATCTGTTGCTGGGAACAAGACACCATCTATGTTCACACTGGGACAGTCACTCCTTCTCTTGGTGAATGTGATGTGCTTCGATTTATCCTAATTAACTTTAATCTTCTATTTTTTCTGCCATACGCAGACAAGGTCCAATGCCGTTTGCAGATCCCGCGAGGGTAGTTCAAGGTCTTCGTTAATGGCAAGGACAACAGTGTCATCGATGCAACCTTACAGAGTTGAAAGGACTGAAGTGAATATTGAAAAAAGTACAGGACCTAATACAGAGTCCTGAGGAACACTCAACTCAGTGTGTTAAAATATTTGAAGAAGTTTTTGATTTTGATTGTTTCTAATAATAATTACAACTAAATATATTTCTACAAAATGTTTTTAAGCTCTGTTCTGGGATTTTTTAACTGCATGTATTGGGTTTCTCATATAAGAAATTTTTTTTTTTAATACAGTAAGATCTTATTCAAATTATCTTCAATTAAAACTACAGTTTCTTTTAATCTATCATAAAAGATTTGGTAATTTTGCATATTAATGTTTAATCCAGTCTTTTCGCTTTATGAATTTAAATGGTATCGTTTTTTAGGGAATATGGTGGCATTATCAGTTAAATTCATGATCTAATCATCATCAGTTAAATATTCATGATCTAATAGGACACATAGTGATTACCAAACTAAGTAAAAATCGCTTAAAAAATTATTCAAACTCTTACTCAAGATTTTATGTATATTTCAACAAGATTTCTTCTTATATAATAATAACTTATGAATAAATCCTAAATTTTTCATAATATTCTGAAGAAGATTTTAATTGATTTAACTATAGGCTGTGTTAGTACAAGAGTTTATATGACTTCATGCCTTTATACTTTATTTATTACTAATTGATGGATTTTTTATTATTAGTAAATCAAAATAAATAAAAAATTCTTTGTATCAGTATAAGAACGTAGGTGGTTGTATAAAAAAAGAGAAAAAGAATAAATTTTAAACATTATTTATAATTTAGAAACTAAATTTACTGTGAGTATGTATTTATTTTTTCTTTCCATTTCAATATACTGAAGTTATAATCAGTATATTCTGTATCAAAGTTTAATCTTATGTCTTAAAAGGTCACACCAATTAAAATTTTCCTTTTAAAATTAAGAAACTTGCATTACCTTAAAGTAAAGATTTCCTCTTTGATGCTTTCATTTGTTACTTTCTTTTTACTATATAAATAAATTTCATTCTGACATATAGTTAATAAAGTTAAAATTATCTTCTAGATCAAAGTTTGGTTATATACAAAGATTTTCACAAAAGTCTAGTTGGTTCTAACTTGGTAGTACATATTTTGATTCAGTTAAAGAATATGTATCTAGAAATATCTTTAAAAAAAATTTTAATATTTTAATTTTTTTTTTAATTATGTAAAAAAATATTCCATTTTTTTTAAATTTTTTTATTGATCGCAAAACTGCATACGGCTGGTTAGGATCGGAATGAATGACGTAAAAAATTAATAAAAAATCCAGTATTCTTAATTACGAATGGTAAAACCATTCTAAATAATAATTTTCTATCTAGAATGTTAAAAATGTAAAAATTTCGGTGTATAAGTCGATTTGCCAATAAATAGAAAGATTTTGGAAAATTAAAGAAAAACTCTTCTCATTCATTAATTCGACAATTATAGATTAATAATAAATATACTGTAACTCTAGTTTAATTCAGAGATTTGAGAGTAGCTGAAGCGAATTTAAAACATTGCAATATTTAACCGATTCAGAAAAAGGGGTTATATATTCAACCCGTATATTTTTTATTTATTTCGCAAATAACTTTTTTCATATTAATCTGATTGAAATAAATCTTGTTGCAATCGACGTAGCTGCTTTTCGCGGTGATACCATAATTTTGAAAAACGTTTTAGATACAAAGAAATCGGTCTGAATGGAGAAAAAAGTACATTTATCTTTCGAGCTTTTCAAGGTGATTCAAGCTGATTGCATCACAACAGTGTAATAATAATTATATAATATAATTGTTATGTATTGCAACCTGATCAACTGGAAAATTTAAGTTCGGCTAAATTTGCTGTTCAATACGTGACAGTGTCTAGTGATACTGTAATATAATACCACTAACAGGCAATATACATTATATCTATATTACCTAACAATTAATGTGAATACATTAATGTATATTGCCGATGTAATACATAATTTACACTACATGTGTTTATTTCTGGCAATATGCATTTTATTTAATGTCATTTTTTGCAGTAAAGATTTCGTCTCAGGAGCTTACACATTACGTTGTTATTATTGAAATTAATACAAGACACATTTCTACTTGGAGTTTTAAATCCTTGCGAAACGAATCATGTTCTTGATTCACTGAAACATGTCACCCACTCATCAAGTCCATTTTATTATAAAAAGATTTCACGGGGACTTTACCTTTAACAATCCGTTGCACCGCATTGTTAAATTACATTTCTCTTGCAGTGCAGTGCTCTTTGAATTTAATTAATCGGACGGTATGAAATGGGAAGATATTTCAACTGAATATGGAAGAATAACTTAATTTTTGCAGTTGCCATTAAGTACCATAACCGTATGGTTATGGTTTATAATGCTGGTTTCTCATTTCTCAATTTAGAATGCACGTGTTCAAGCATACCAGCTACTCTTTTTTCATTTGTACATGAAGTTTCAATTTTTCGACGTTTTGCTGTGTCTTTTCTGTTTTCAGACGAGCTATTATCTTTATTTTCATTTAGCCAACTTTTCTCATGCGAGCAGCATTTTACGTCGGTCTCCCCGTTACTTTAATCTTTGTAAAACCAGACACTGAAAATTATGAAACCGTGTTTGTTTTTAATGTAACCGACATCAAAATGCGTTAAAAAATAATAAATAATTTCGTTCAAACACTTAATTAGTTCTTTAGACACTTTTTTTTAAATCGGCGCCTGTATCTACAAAATTGATTTCTAAATTTCGTCACCAAGATGTCATCATACTTATGTGGTAAGTATATAAAAATAATAGCAAACGGAAAATCAATCAACTCACATAAATTTGAATTCCACTGATGTAATAGTGGTTTTTATGTATACGTATATAATATTACAGAAAAAAAATCTCTATTATATCTAGAAATTAATTTTGTAGAAGCAGGCGCTGATTCAAAAAAGTGTCTAAGGAATTAATTAAGTATTTAGATGTAATTATTTTTTACCTTTCAGAGCATTTTGATGTCGGTTCCATTTTTTAAAATTATTTTTAACAATTAACATTGTTTAATAAATAAAATACGGGTTCTTTATATAAATAAAAATATGGTGATGTTATTTAAATTTACTGTAACTTTAATTAAAAACTTATCTGATGTTATGTAAATTAAGTTTATGTTTTTTTTTTTTTGTTTTTTTTTTATTATAAACTTGTAGATTTAACCTTCTTATAAATTCTAAGCACAACAAATTTAAAATGTACAGATTCCGTATAAAATATAGAACAGCTTAATGCAGATTTTCTTTTCTGTATCAGTAAAAAGTATCTTTGTCTTACTGCTAACCCTACAGATTATTTACTTACTCAACCCATTTTTATTCACCGAGATCTATCTTTCTCGTACAATTCACAATATTCTTTTACGTCTTTTTTTTATTCATTTTCCCTTTCTTGATATTATCTTCCTTTCTTATGACAATTTCTATAAAGAAAGAAAGCTTTCATGGAGTGTTCCTTAAATTTTATTGATATTTATCCTAACATTATTATAAATTGAATGAAATGTGTGTATTTGAACTATTAATTGTTTTCTTTTCGTTAAATAAATATTTTTTTCTGATCGATATATAATATTATATTACAGAGATTACATTAAAATTGTGGTGTACTATTCGTGAATAAAACAAAACTATCCCTATATACACATATATATTGTCTTGACGGATCAAGGGAAATCTTAGTAAAACTTTGTTCAAAAACGATTAAATAAATAATAAAATAATAATTAATTATAAATAATAATATTATAAATATAAAATAATGTAATAAATATATATAAAATAATTATAAATAAGCGCACGAATAGTAATAATTTTATGCCGACTTTTGTGAAGTGGTTGCGTCTCTATCTTTTATCTAAAGTCCTGGTCAGGTATGGAGCTTTTTCATAAGATATAAAAAACCCCGTTTCATTAGCATCTATCGGCAGCTGTTACAGAGTGCTAGCCTGAAAAATAAAACAAATATAGAGAAGTTAATTTGTGTTGGGTTTTCTCTCGTACAAGTCAATTATACACGTTCAATTCACCTACTCATTTTTCCGAGGGAACATATTGCAGAAATTTAATTGTGTAAAAAAAATTAAAAATTAATAAAATAATTAAATATATATAAATTGAATGATAAAAGTGATGGATTTTTTTTACGAGTATAAAAGATCTGATGTGACATCACATGACTTCCTTGTACACCCTTTAAATTAGATATACTTATTTTTGCTGGACTTCATTTAAACTTATTTCATTTGAAAGTAAGATACGATTTTTCAATTCTTTAATAAAAGTCGACAGTTACACAATCGCTAAAATATTAGTTTTTTATTAACATCAAATATTTATACAATTATTAATTTAACAATCTTACATGAAATATTAGGTTAGAGTAAAAGTTCCTTTATTACTCTTTAAATAAATGTAAGTCTTATATGAATCTAATACTATGTTTTTTTAATTATTATGATGTAACCATCAACAGTTGAAGTTGATGGTTATCATAAAGTCTTATGATAATACATATGAATACGCACCGTTATAAGAACAATGTTTATAAATAAATATTAAAATAAAAATGGAAAACTTGTTAAATTATTTGTGAAATATGCGTTAAGAAGTAAATTATACAATTTTTCAATTTTATATATATCATTTTTTCTTTTGACTTCCATTTTGTACTAGAAATGTTGTATAATATAAAATTTTATTACAAGTTTTCAATAGATTTTATGTTTTTATAGTTATAAAATATAATTAAACTTTGATAACTAATAAAGTAGATATTATTTAACTGAAATAAGGAAACATATTTCTGTTTAAATTAAAAATTTAATTTGGTTGATTAAAAAATTCTGAAAGAATTATTTTCATTTTTACTTTCCTGTCTAGATAGAGCTATAGCGCTAGAAGGGAAAGAATTGTATTCGGTCCAATTTAGGGATATGCGTTTTTCACCGGAAGTTGACGTTCTGACACCTAAGGAACCCAAAAACCGGATGGAAATTTTCCGGATATTAATGTTTGTATGTACGTTTGTGTGTTCGATATTGGTCTCTAAATTACCTTATATATCCAGAACTACTGAACCGATATTGATCAAACCTGGTCAGATTACTTCTCTCTCTCTCTCTCTCTCTCTCTATATATATATATATATATATATATATATATATATATATGTCATTAATGCCATTAAATTGTCAACTTAAAAAGTCAAGGGGTTGACCAAGGTCAAGGTCCAGGGGTTGGTCTCTAAATTACCTTATATATCCAGAACTACTGAACCGATATTGATCAAACCTGGTCAGATTACTTCTCTCTCACTCTCTCTCTCTCTCTCCATATATATATATATGTCATTAATGCCATTAAATTTTCAACTTAAAAGGTCAAGGCGTTGAGGCTGTAGAGCAAGGTCACCCTCAGTCTCAGTATCGAGATTTCGCCTAAGTAAGGTCATATTTTTCTTAGGCACATTTGTTAACGATTAAAAAATAACTATATTTGCAAACAAACATTTTTTCCATCCCCAAAAATGCTGTTGTAGTCGACTGTTACGTTGTGACGTCACAGATGAGTGGTACAATTAAATAAATGAATAATATTTAAAGTGTAAAAAAGTAATTATTCGGTTTGGCTGGGATTCGAACTCGATCACCCGGTTGACTCATTATTAGTACGTTAAGCCTTGCGGCTACACCGATCTGCCGACCGTACAGCGAAATTTGTTCTATGTAAGTTGTGAAATTACAATAGTTTAGTTAGTGCCGACCGTCGACGTTAGTACCGCCACGCCCACGAGTATTAAATACGGTATGCGCGCGCGCTTTAGTTAGTAATATTGAATTTAATAAACCAAAAATATTGTATTTAAATAAAATTATAAATATTTTAAATTATGCTGTGTGTTTTTTGTGGGTAAGCCGTGTATCAGAAACAATCCATAGTTGTAGGACTTTCCCATTATGTGGCTAAAGCCGCGTTCTGGGAAAGTCCTACAACTTTTGTCAGCTTTTTTTTAAGTTGTGTTCATAGACAACATAAACAATTTTTATTTGATCTGGTGGAAAAATGATCGTTCTTCAATTCTCTTTTGTAAGATGATTTAATTTGCATCAAAATCTTAATTTTTCTTCGTAGGATCATGATTTTAAATTATTTTACCGCCTGAAACATATACAAAAAATAATGCAGTTTAAATTAAGAACGAATGACTACCACTCCGCTATAAAGTTCGTTAAATCTGTGAAGTAAAATCTTCTAAAAAAAGAAAACTTTTTTTATTAAAAGTTCAATTAAAAAAAATAGTAAATCTGTGTAAAAGGAATTTGTATTAAATTGTGTATTATTTCCTTTACGTTAAAGAAGCTTATTTCACTTCAGTTTCTATTTTTAGTAAATTACCTAATGTCCTAAAAGATTCTCTGATGTAAGTAATTAAAATTAAATTAAAAGAGAAACAACATTACTCCCTTAATGAGTTTTTAAATTATACTAATTAATTAACCTTGAATTTTAATGAAGTATTAATTAATGAACGAACACCTTTAAAATTATTATTTTTTGTAATGATTTATTTATTGTTTAACTTTACATATATGCATAACTATATTTTTTTTTAAGTAAATTATTATTTTTAAGTATTATTTAGACTACAATTATTTATCTTTTTATGCCGTGTATTCTTACTTGATAATGCTGCTCTGTTGAATGGTTTTCTACGGTTTTCGTACAGATAAATGCTAGAATAGGATGTAAATATCGGAATAAAAACAATTATTTATAATAATAAATTATTTTATGATTCTTTTATGTATTTATTTGTGACTGATCTTCTAGCAGCGATCTTGACTACGAATAAAAAATTCGATTATGTTTCGATTATGTTATTGATTATGTTTCCAAAATCAATTGTTGTGAACTGTAAAATTAAAATTTATTCTTTGTTGTAAATTTACTGTTTAAAACTTTAACTATGAAAGGTCTTATCCTAAATATTGTTAATTCTTAACAATATATAAAGGGTAATTTAATATAATGTATGTTTTGCTCAGCAAGAGTATATCGTTTGACTTTATTGGTAGCGGAATTGCAACTATGAAACATATACCGTCAGATTGTATTAAAAGTCAGTAGTTAAAATATTATTTACTTTCTCTTTTGCTTTTCAGTGATTTAAATCAGTAATGAAATAAATGACTAGAGGTATGTGTGTGTTATCGTAGCAACAACGATTTCGCTCTTCAGGAATATATTTGTTGATAACTTGTCTTATGGAGTCCCGAATCTATTTCTTATTGAAAGAAAAATCGTTTACCTCTCACCTTGTTTGTTCATATTTTTATTATTTCTGAAACAAGAGAGACTGAAAAAGAATAGAGAGAGAGAAAAAAGATATAGACACAAAGGAGAGAGAATGTGTGTATTTGTTTGTAATATACTGCTGGTTGAAGAAATTCTAAATGATCGAATTGCTGTTGACTAATTTCGTTTATAGACAGTTCATTTATTTTACCAGTATAGTAACTAGTAGAAAATAACAGCCACTTTCAGTACTAATGAAAAAACAAATGGAAAATGTGAAAAAGAATTTGTATTCATTACGTTAAAATTCATCATATAAATTAGAGAAAAAAATAGCTGAAAGAAAATTAGCCTTCAGTCGTCACAAATTCATTTATCTACTATGAATATTAATTAATTCCAGATCCATAGGCTACTAAAAAAATCTTTATTTGAATGTAAATGCGTTAGAGTTGTTCTTTTTCTCCTTTTTAACTAATTTATCCTGACATATATTGAAATCAGTATATTTACATTCTATAAAGTCATAATATGAAAATATTACAGGCTGTAGACTATTTATAATTGGGAAAAAAATTATTTCTTTTAATTAAATTTCTGTTAATTAGTGTGATTTATAACGTCATATTACGTCATCACTAAATTATAGTTAAATTTTTTTTTTACTGGAAAAAATTTGCATTATTAGACGGTAATTAACAGGGACTAACTAGAATGTAAATTTATAAAGTTTTAATAGAGTAATTTATAGAAAGATTAATTGATTTTACACAATATTTTTATGTAATAAAAACTTTAATAAGATGTCGTGGCATATTAAAAAAGTAAAATATATTATTTTGTTGTTATTCATTAAATAAAATTAAATAAAAATTCTTAATTTTTATTTTTACAAAATAAAATAAAATTAATAATTTTTAATAGTTTTATTTTTGTACTTGGATCCTTACACGGTGATTAAAATACTACATATTAAAATACGATCGGAAAATTGCTGTACACTGGAATTATGGAAGTATAATGACGAAATTTTTTTAATGATTAATTTGTATTTTTGTTTCATTATTTTATAGAAATTGATATTACAATAACTGGAATAGTTTATATAAGGTGTTGAAAATGATTTTATACAACATCAATACAACACTGCAAACATTTCAATTTGTTTTCAAACACTAACCAGTAGACGTACTGTAATATCTCGTACGTATGCTGTTATTGCGGATTTTAGTTCGTCAATTGTGCGTGGTCTGTTGGCGATACGCTGTTTGTTTCGCACATACAAAGTAATCTGGGGGAATCAGATCGGCCGATCGAAAAGCCACAAACCCCTCAAAATGATTCGTTCAATTAATTTACATTAATTATTACATTAAAAGCTCCAGTAGTACGGTTTTAAACAAAAATGTTCTCCTTTTTTTAACCATTTCGTTTTGGGTTAAACGAAGATTAAAAAAAATAAATAATTTTTACGTGTCGGATCTGTAATCATGCACACATCGGTTGGAATCCGATTTTATCTACATATATTCTTTTTAACTTTTTTTTTTATAAGTATATTGATTTATTAATAGATCAATTTTGATGGTTTTGTATATAAACTACAAATGGATCCAGAACAAACTTTTCATAATTTTTAAACAAATGAAAATAATGAAAAGGAAACTTTAATATTAAAAACAACAGTATATATCAGTACTTTAGTTATTGGATTTAAATGAATAATATTTTTTGGGTCATTCTTTTATATAAAATTTTATTAGATGTACGTAATACTAAAGTTTTTTTTTGTTTTAATTTATTTAATTAGAATTTGTTCTTTTTGTTTATTATTTAATTTTAAAAATGAAAATTTCTCTTTTTGAACTGTGACAGTTTGGATTTCTTGGAAATGTACATTAAAATAAATTTTTAATTATTTAAAAGAATATTAACTTATATTAAATTTTCAAGGTAAATGCGTATAATTTACAAAACTAATTGAAAAAAAAAAGGCTATGGAGATTTCCATATAGACATTATTTCTATATAAAATATTATTTAAAAATCGTTATTGTACGGTAACAATAAAACGGAAGAAGTAAATGTCTGACTCAGAAGGATAAACTAATTTTAAACAATGCGCAACTATCCAATATAAAAACCGTATCGGAAATCATAAAAATGTCATGTTATAGTAAAAGTTATTACTTTTATGATATATTATTATAAATTCGTACAACTGCAATAATTTTTTGATATAATAAAGGAATGTATAGAATAAAGTTCAGGGTTAAATATTGGATTCATAACGTAAGAAATTTATACTTTATTCACCATTATATTGCATACAAGCATATTCTTTTATATCTGTAATTTAAATGTCAAAATAGAACATTAATATTTCATCTGAATTTTTAAAACCAAGTTAACTTTATCGAAAACATTATTGCTGTATTTCAACTTGTAAAGTATACGATATCATTTTTTTCTATTGGCTAGTATGAAATAAATGCAATTAAAAATAAGATAAAAATAACTATAGAAATTTGAAAGTGTTGAAAATGTAACAAAGTAAAGTATCAAAGGAGGGGTAATGTATATATCATTGTTATTATCTATTTTCTATACAATGTAAATGATTAGAATTGAAGTAAAAAATCATTTTGGTGAATTTTATGAAATATATTATATAATTCTTTTGTTTGTTTAATCGTTTTTCTTGTTTGAGTTAAATGTAATTTTTATTGATAAATGTAAAAATCTGATGTGGAGACCACATGACTTCCTTGTACGCCTTGTACATATACACATTTTTTTTCTGTACTTCATTTTTAACAATTAATGTAATCCACCTTACCAGCATGTTGATATGTTCTCTAGATCTTAAATTTAACTTCTGATTATGGCTTCCAAGTAAGCCGAAAGATCTAGAGAATATCAACTTGCTGGTAAAGTGGATTATATTAATTGTTAATTTATTTATTTAATATATCAGCGGTTCCATGTTTGAGAAATTACTTCATTTAAACTTATTTGATTTGAAAGTGAGAGATGATTCTCTAATTCTTTAATAAAGTGGACAGTTAGACAGTTGCATTGTGGTGGGCCACCACTTTTTTTTTGTGGTCTCCGTATCAGCATTTTATATTAGTTTATATATGAATTTTGTTTCACGTCGCTCAAGTAGTTATTTAGTGTAAGTGAGGTGTAGAATCCGTAACCATGCACACATCGGTTCGAATCCGACTTCATGTACATATTCTTTTTTATTTTTTTTTTAATTTTAAGTACTTTGTTTTATTAATAATTATTAACCTCTAAAAACTTTTAAGAAAATGAAAAGTACATAAAATTTTATTTCACTAATTTTTTCATATTTTTTGTATTGTTATTATTGAATTATTATTTATTGTACAGATGTTTTTTATAATCAGAGGTTAATAAATATTAATAAATAAATACATTTAAATTTAAAAAAAAGTCTGAAATGAAGTCGGATTCGAATCGATGTGCCTTCACCTTGTAAGATCCAAATATTTCATTAATTAAAGTTTTATTTGGCTATAACTATGGAGCCAATGAAAATAAGTACCACTTATCACATATTGTTGAAAAGCCCTTACTTAATGAGGGCTTATTACTGAAGTTAAGAAAAACTTCAGAAAGTCCAAATTGTTTTGGATTTTGGGCTTTTTTGGACACGTTTGGTCTAGTCAATTGCAATCAATAGGGAAGATGGACAACTAGATGTTACAACAGTCCTAAATCCATAATTTCAACATCCTACGGCTAATCGTTTTTGAGTTATGCGAAATACAGACGTCCCGCCGAAACTAGTCAAAACGATTTCAGAGATGGTCAAAATGGATATTTCGGTTGAAATCTGGAGAAATCTGGAAATCGAAATTTTTCGGGATCACAAAACTTCCTTTACTTTGTACACGGATGTAAAAGAGTCGAAAAATTTATTTTAATTATTCCAAGACATTTTTTAACAACGTTTTTAGTGAATGAAAAACAAACGTTGGATTTTAGTGTGTGCAAACCTCCTCTGCTGTCTGCGTCCAGCCCCATTTGAAACGTAGCGTTTATTATTATAAATTTCAATTCGAATAGAAGCTTATATTTAAGCTTACTTTTGGATTATGTATTCGAAAGTATCTGGAATACTTTACCGATTGGTTCTTCAGTTTTCCATTTTAGCATCACTTAATTTGTTATTTTTTGTCTTTTATGTTAGGAAGATATATACTATATATTATTTGAACAAAAATGTCTTATTTAGCTTGGGACATTTACTATATAGGGAGATCCCCCAAGTACAGCTTGGGGGATCATGTTGGTCAATTGTACTTTGATTGTAGACCCAAGCATGAAAACTAAACAAATTCTTATACAATAGAAATTTTGGTAATGTATTGAAAACTTCAAATGATTTATTATGTAGCCAACTGAGTTTTTTATTCCTGAAAGTAATAGTGACCTGTATGAAAACCTGGAATTTTTCGTGATTCATACTGATTTTGTGGACCTTGTTTTATTGTTTTAACCTGTGCAGGGTTAGTAATGGCTCTCATCAAAGCTTATTGGATGGCTTTACGTTGAGTCAGTCCTGTTTCTTTAGTTGTTCATCAAATGAAACGGTCCCACATTCCGCGATGGTTGGCTAAGGTCAGCTGATTTCAGTGATGTTGGATTTTAGTGAAATCCATTTGAAACGTAGCGTTTATTATTATAAATTTCAATTCGAATAGAAGCTTATATTTAAGCTTACTTTCGGATTATGTACTCGTATTTCTATGTTTTTTATCTAAATATCAGGAAACCACTGATCTAGTTATGTGACTTTTTACTATCGTATTTCTTGAAATTCGAAAGTTTTTCTGGAACAAACTTATTATTAGATTGCATAATACTTGAAGGAACATTACGTTTAAAGGAAAAAGTAATATATCTCACTGAATAGTAAACAGTGCTATAATAAAATCACGTAACTTTCAGTTAAATTCCCAAAACTAAATTGGAAGTGACATTGAAACTTTCTTTTGGTTTTCCTATTTACAAAATAGGTCTGTTCTGGAACTACTGGTGATTTAATAGACAATTTTATTGTATCAAATATTTGTATCTGTGTTACAAATGTAATTTGTATTAGGAACTCTAGTTAAAATGAGATCAAATAATAGAAATCGAAATAGAATATATGTATATACAATGTGATTCACGGAGAATTTACGAATAACAAACTTTCAGGACATGTTCTAATGGTGAAAATAAAGAAGAAAGCTCATATAAACATAGATTCGGAAACCCTTTATTAGCGAGTGTTGGCTGATAAAGATTTCTGAACTGTAATTCGTGGGATTCAAATGAAGGATAAATTTAGTGATTTCTTAAACATATCAATGTCTACCACATTTTGATATGTTTTGTTTTTAATAAACTTAAAAATTCTTAATTAGTAATTAATTTGTGCGGATTCTACTCATATCATTTTACTCAGAATCAAATTTTTTACCAGATTCGTTTTGAAATTTTTATGTGTTTACTACGCACTTAAAAAAGGTTATTTAATGCCAAACACAAAATAGTTTTTTTTTCGATATCAGGTTTTTCCTTTACCCCACATTTCTCAAAAGCTGCTAAAAATACAGTTTCGAGACTATTTTTATAATTTTTCAAGTCAGATTTCATATAAAACCACTAAATCTTTTCCTTGATTTTGGTCCCAAGAATTACGGTGAAGGCTTAATTTTACTGAAGGCGCAGAAATCAGGGCGAAATCATTCGTCAGCCAACACTCAATAATGAAGCGTTTACAAGCCTATTTATAAGTACTTTTATTTATTTTCACAGATACCTACGATATCTGAAATTAATTTTAATAAAATAAAATATTAATAGAAATTTATGAGTTATTAACAATTTACATAAACAATATTATCATTTTAGTACTTTAAATTGTATTTTAAATTGACAGTATTTAACAAAAACCTTAATTTTGATTTTTATATTCAATATTTAGATAGTTTGAAACATTTTAATATTAACCTTAATATAATAATTGTTTTTTTTTAATTACTTCATTAAAATTATGTTTCTGAGAAGGTGTAACGGGTAAAAGCGTTTTTTTTCTTTTCCTTCCGACCACTACGGATCACATTCGCATAGTTTTGACTTCTTTTTACTTTTCCAAAAGGTTTTCTTTTGTTCAGTTATTTTCGCCTTTCTTCCATTCTTTTTCTTTCTATCTGCAAACTTAGATTCTATAATCACTTTCCTAACTTTATCTCTGTCTTTTCACAGATCCTTAGAAATATTTAATGTTTTTAGATCTGTTTCTTTAAATGAGTAGAAATTAAACATTTGCTTTGTCAATATTTGGTCGTATGCTGCATAAATGTCCATAAAACTGTAATAATTTTCTCCGGATTAAATCACCTATTTTGTTTGTACATTTGTAAATTTCTTTTTCACTTTTGTATTCCATCTTCATATTTTGGCGCATAAATTTTTGTTAAATTCTTTTTTCTACTTTTGCTATTTTTTGTTTTGAAAAAGACTGCAGACATTCTGCTCCATACTAGTGGGACTAAAATTTTAGAGTGCCTCAATTTGGAATTATATGACAGGAATTTTTTGTAATTAATGTTATTCGTGGATGATACGCAGTTTCCGTTTTTCTACTCTATTCTTAATTCCATTTTTTTATCAATTATATTCGGTGTTTTGATTTCTTCCACATATTTGGATCTTTGAACTCTACTTATTTCTTTGTTGTCGGAAATGTTAAGGGTTGTTTTTTTTTGGCATTGGAAAAACAGTTTTTCATAAGAAATTTAAAGACCAATTTTGCTTACACATTCACTTAGTTTTTTTGATTTTAGCCTCTTCTATATTTCTTGCGAAACTTGCAAATATCTTCTGCGAAAGCCAGATTATTTGTATTTACGAATTTAGTTTTAGTACCCGTTTTTATGCTTTCGTGTACGTTTAACTTTTTCAATTCTTTCTCCCATTATCTTATAAATTTTTCAAGAGAACAAAGAGGATTGGAGACAGTCCATCTCCTTGTCTTACTTGACTTTTAATTTCGAATGTTTTTGAAAGTTCCCGTAAGAATTTCACTTTAAATTTTGTGTTTGTATTTGTTTCTTTTATAACGTTTGTTTTCTTGGGATCTACCTTAAATTTTTCAAGGATTTTACGTTGAGATTCCCTGTGAATGGAATAGTAAGCTTTCTTAAAATCTATAAAATTGTAACTAATTTCGGGCTTATAATTTTTTTTTTTTAACTTTACGTCAAAACATTAATTTTTATTATTAATATTTTTATTGTTATTTAATTAATATACATAATTATTTATGAGATTGGACAAATGTATTTTTACTTAATCACAAATAAAACTGACAATACTTTTATAGTTATGTTTAACGTAAGTGCATTTTTTCACGCTAAATTTATGAGTAAATATTGAATTATCCGGAAAAAAAAAGAAAAAAGAAACATAATTTTGAGGAAAAATAATTTAATTTAGAGTAGGTAATAAGCTAACAGCAATAGTTGAAACGTTTTTCTAAAGAATATAATAACGTTTAATATAAATGAGTTTTAATTTACAAATAAAAGATAATGGTAATTCCTAACATATTTTTTTATGAAAGGAGGTTTATCTCCTTTGTATAGAATAATAATTTTTAAAAAAAAACCTTATAATTATAAATCTACGAACTCGTTTATAGAACATTTTATGAAAAATACAAAATTAAATCTCTATTGTATATAGAAGATAATAAAGAATTTAAAGGAAACAAAAAGGCCAAGAAAATATTGGCCTTTTTTCTTTTTTTTGTAGTTTACTTCTGCCAATGATTTTTTTTTATTTCAGTTTTATACTCTGTCCAATACAATAGACATTACATTTTACAGAATTCTATATAAAGAATTCCTAGATATTTTGTACAGTTCTGATTCCTTATAAAGCAAAGTATCAGTACGTAGCTTCTATATAAAGTCTTCTTTTACAACTTAAAGGAAATCAAACCATTCAACTGTATTATTATCGGGTTTTTTTCTCCTTTTTCAATTGAAGGTTGGGTAAGATAATTAAAGATCATGGTTTTATCAGACGTTTAAAAATATTTCTCTTTATCTATAATTATATTATATTACGAATTGTATTTTATAAACAAAAAAAAAACAAGTTTATTGAAAAAATTAATAATTTTATTACGAATTATTTGTTCATTGCGGATGCAGCCCTAAAAAACTTTTCTATGAGTATAACAGGATATTTGTTTTCAAGAATCTGTCAGCCAATTTTTTAATGAACTTCAACTTTAAGCTATCCACTTATTAAAATAATAATCTATGGTCACGGTAAAATAAATTGTTGTGTCTTATTTACCTATATTGTTAAATGCATCCTGATATCTTTCTTGTTTTTATATCAATGAACTTAAGAAGGCACACACATTTATGTTCGTACTTGTCTTCTGATCCATAACCGGTTTCTTATGGCTTAATCTATACCCACAATTTTTTTTTTATTTTACATGAATTTTAATGTTAATAAAATATATTCGTACAAAAAGTAGCATCGTCATTGCGGCTTCGCTCGCGCTATATGGTTATTTACATTTCCCGTAGCAGTCACTTTTTTATTTTACTTTTTTTAGTCAAGTAACTGAAAGTAGGTACAGCCAATCGCGTCGCAGTGGCTGTGTTGGTTGAGCTGCCGCGCTGTACACAGCCGTACCCCTTAAAAATCTAAATTAAAAAAAAAAGACCGAAAATTGTTTTTGGATATTTATCAGAAGAGTATTTGCAAGCCCAAATCTAATGAATATCTCATTAATGTAGTCAGAAATGAGATAAATTTGTAATCATTTTTCAAATTTTTTTTACCTTTCTTTACCCCTTTCAAAGTCGAATTTTCAAAAAATCTAGAAGTTGTTTTTTTTATATATTCACATGAAGATTACAAATACCAAAAAATCAGTTTGATATCTTCATTTCTTAATGAGAATTTCAAAAAATAGTCGGGTTTAAAAATAAATTCAAAAATTCCTTCTACACTCGGAATTCCAATAAATCTACAAATTTGTTTTTAGATATTTATTTGTTACCGAGAGATTAAAAAACTTGTAAATTTCATTTTTATTTTATTTTAACCCTAAAACTCGGAATTAAAAAAACTTTTTCTTAGTGTACATTTACGCGGAAAGAAGAACATGTACTCAAATTTTCACAAATTTATCTTAAGTAATTTTTGCTGGGCTTCAATTGATTCGCTCACGACATGTGTTCTTATATGTAGAAATACCCAAGATTTAAAAAAATTATCATTGTTTTTGTTTATTTATGTAATGAATGTATTTATATGTAAATCAATAAATCAACTGAAATCTTACCTTAAAACATAAAATAACCAATTTTTATAAAGTTTTTAAAGTTTAAAAACCAACTTAACTATTAAAGACTTTAAGTAAAAAAAAAAAACACAAAAAGAAATAAACTATGTTTTTCAATACTTGAAGTTGAACGGCAGGAAATTTACGTTATGGAAGCCTAGGTCTATACCCGATTCCCTCTTAACCGTATGAAAAGCGGTTTGTTGGAACATTATCTTATCATTTAGCCGATCAATGTAAAATAGTTAATCAGTAATACGTCGCTCCCATCTTGGGAAGATACCATGATTTCCCGAGAGAAATTGAGAGAGTGTTGGTCATTCACAACTATACAACCATATAAGTAGTGGAGCTTCAAAAACATGAACCACTCCTTTGTAACAGTTTCTTTAATTCAAGATATCATTATAGGTCTTTTTTATTTCACTATTTATCTGTTTTCCTTATCCTTGATTCTTCTTCCATGAGTAAGAGAAAACATGATCAGGAAATAAAACTCGGTTCTATTTTCTTTTTCTTTTTAATAAATCATTAAGTTTTTTCATCGGCAGAGATAAAACACTAGTATGATTAGGACAGTTGTAGAAGATTAATTTATTCATTGTTTAAGTTACGTGACCAGTTATTGTCAGATTCCCAAAGTAATTCCAGAAGGTAGATGACAGATGAACATGTTTTTTTTATATAAACGTAACAAATTAAGTTGTTTGGTTTAAAGTTGCTGAAATAATATATTTTGCAAAGTTTTATTTTTTTTGTAGTTTACCTATATAGAGAAGAAACAAAACCGTTTCATATCAGCCTTTTTTATTATTATTGTTATTATTTATTTATTATCAATTAATAGCTTTTGGCTTTTCCAAATCATACTTTTTGTAGAACACACACACACACACACACACATATATATATATATATATATATATATATATATATATATTAAGAGATTAAATAATAAAAAATAATCTAAATTAATTTAAAGTGATCAATAATATACCAGGATAATATTTCATATCATTACGCGCGTGCGCGCGCGCACACACACACCACCGAGAGAAAGAAAGGATATTATTGTAGAGGAGAGTAACTGTTCCGAATTGTCTGAAATTACTTTTTCTCATTATTATTTGTTTTTTTTTTTTTTTTTTGTTTTTTTAATTGACTATTTTCAGGAAAGTTCAACTTTTAGTAATATAATTGTACGTTATATCACAGTCATTTAATTTATATACAAAGCGATTCACAAAGAATGTAAGAAACTTTCATAACATATTCCATTATTGAAAATGAAGAAGAAAGTTTATACATGTATAAACATACATGTTTATATGTATAAACAAATGTTCGGAAATGCTTCGTTAGCGGTATCTGTTGGCGAAAGATATTGTCCTTGATTTCTATGCTTTCGATAAAATTAAATCATACTGTAATTCTCCTTAATAATTTTACATGAAATTTCACCTGAAAAATTGAAATAGTAGGTCTCAGAACAGTAATTAAATATTTTTCGAGAAATCTGGTGTATAAGACAAAAAAACTTGGGTCGAAAAATATATTATTTTATGTTTTTAGCGTAAAATATCCTAAATTACATAATATTTTTAAACAAAACTTGTACAGAATTTGATTTTGAGTAAAGTGGTCTGAATAAAGTCCCCAGAAATAATTTACGCACCTAAAAATTTCAAAGTTTATTAAAAACAAAACATATCAAAATGCGGCAGATTTAATTTTTTTTTTTACTTCCTTGTACGAAGTAAAGAAAGTATTGTGATCGCAAAAAATTTCGGTTTTCAGATTTCAACGGAAATATCCATTTTAACTAGTTTCGGCGTGACGTCTAGCATAACGTATGTATCGTATAACGTGTCTATCTAGCATAACTCAAAAACGATTTGCCGTAAAATGTTGAAATTTTAGATCTAGGACTGTTGTAACATTTAGTTGTGCACCTCCCCTTTTCATTGCAATCGAGTTTAACGAAAAAGCCTAAAATCCAAAATATTTGATTTTTGGAGTTTTTCGTAACTGCAGTAATAAGCCCTCATTGACAGCTTTTCAATTGTATATCATAAGTGGTACTTATTTTCATTGGTTCCAGAGTAATAGCCAGATAAAAGTTTAATTAATGAAATATTTGATTCTTACAAGGGGAAGGCACATCGATTCGAATTCGACTTCATTTCCGACTTTTTTTTATTTTAAATATATTGATTTATTAATAATTACTAACCTCTGTTTATAAACAAAATTTTATAATAAATAATAATTCAATAATAGAAATAAAATAAAAAATATGAAAAAATATCAGAAGTTGTTATTGAAATAAAATTTTTTGTACTTTTCATTTAAATAAAATGTGTATATGTAATTTAATAAGTGTACAAGGAAGTCACATAGTATCCACATCAGACCGTTTTTTTGTAATATTGAAAATTTTGTTCTGTTTAATACCTAATTAAAATCTAATCTTCATTTTAGTCAATAGAACATATCATGAAATTTGTTACATACTTTGTGAATCACTTTTTAATCATTTGTCTAAAATTCATTTCTGATGGTTTTTTTTTGTTTTTAATAAAGCATAACGTATAATGTTTTAAACTATTTTAGTATAATGAAGTTAATTGGATTAAATAATTATAAATTTAATGGAATTTTAAATTTTAATCATTACACCAGATTTAAATAATGTTAATTTATATGTAATTATTATAAGGGCAACAAACCGACGTAATATAGGACCAACTTCTACTGCTTAGCATAGCATGAATAATCAATACAGGGATTGGCTGGTTAGGTTAACTGTTGAAGTCGTGTAATTAACGTGATGCGTCGTGACTGTTAATTTGAAATACCCTTCGTATTTCTCCTTTTGTTTAGTATTGCTGATTTAAATTTGTAAGTGACGTTTTTATTTTTTATTTAAAAATAAAAATCGAATAGTATATGTTACATTGTTTTTAAATATCAATGTATTATTAAAATTTATCGATTCGTTTCTAGATTATACTACTGTACAATTAGCTACAGGTACTATTAATTTATATTGGAATATCGATTATACCTAGTTTAGACTGATATTTATGAGTTAGTTCCGTCAGTTGGAGTAGAGAAATTAAATTATACCTGTTATTGGAGTTTGAAATCCAGTTGAAATAATTGTAAGTCTAAAATGAAATTGAACAGTGTTCCTTCTAATATTACATTAATAATATCTGATCAACTATGATTCTAATTTTTAAACAATTATTGAATAATTGTAATATTTATTATTACATTAATTAATAATAATGTTAATAAATAATAATAATTTTAATAAATAATATTAATTATTGTTAATTGTAATATACTAGCTTACGTAATCCCGATTGTCATATAGTGTATAAATGTACTGAATTTATAAGTTAAATCTTCATTTTAAACACTTAAGGATTGTAATTTAAAAAAAAAATTATGCTTATTTCCCAATATTAAATATAGTATGAATACTATAACAAACATAAAATCCATAAGAAGAAGCATTCCTTGTCAGACTTACAAGGAAAATGAGCCTTTACGTGCTTTCTCCATGTTTACTACATTGAACAGAAAGTAATGTTGCTTATCAGCATGCCATGCTCATCAAAATACATTTCGTAAAGTTGCTGTGCACTGGAATTATGGAATTATAATGACGGAACTTTCTTAATTATTACTTTGTACTTTTTATTTAATTATTTTATAGAAACGGATAAAACAGTAACTGGAATAGTTTATAGAAGGTATTGAAAATGACCTCCTCCAACATCAGTACAACACTCCACACGTTACACTTTGTTTTCAAACATTTTAACCAGATGATTTACTGGATTGTCTCGTACGTATTACATTATTGCGGTTTTTAATTCGTCAGTCGTAAGTGGTCTGTTGCAATGCACTGTTTGTTTCGCTGCTCATAGAAAGTTGTCTGGGGGAGTCAGATGGGACGATTATGCAGACCACAAACCCCTCAAAATGGTTCGTTCACTAAAGACATTTCGTAAAAAAAGTTATTGACTTGTTAGCTGTGAGCGCTTTGGTTCCATCTTGTTGGAACCAGCCATGATTGATTTTCACTTCTGCTAACTGACTATTGAAGTTTGTTAAAACAGCACAATAACGATCATTATTAACCGTGATTTCTAAAAAATATTAGGCCCATAATGTGCATTTTACTCACACCGACTCGGATTTCAATTTTTGCTTCGGGTAAAATATAGTTTGTGTAATTCATGGTAGTTAGTTGTCGACCACAGTCGTGTATTTTATGAACGTAATATAACCTCTCAGATGTAACCTTCATTTGTAAAAAATGTAATGTCTAGGATACCTACGGAATTTTGCCAATAAAACGTTTAAACCCTTGACAACAATTTAGTTTTTTCGCATGATCTGTAGGTTCCAGTTTTTGAACACACATTACTTTGTTGAGGAAAAGTTTCAGTTATATTCTTACAGCTTTATATGCGGTAACAAATCGGATATCTCGGTGCTGTTCTAACTTACGCATTGACTTTGCTGTACTTTCTTCCATAGCATTCAAAATATCAAGGAGTTTCTGTTCGCTTAGTTTAGGTAGTGGTCTTTCATTTCGATCAGCGTCTTCAGCAGAGCGTGTTACCCAAAATTTTTCGATAAGACTTCCAACTAAATTGCGGTGAGGAACAGCAGTATTTTGAAATTTTACAGAAAAGTTATTCTTCGCTAATTCAGTATACTTGTCACCTTCACGAAAGACGTGTTCAACGAGAAAAATTCATTCCTCTACCAAAAGATTCATTACTTTTCTCGCAACTATTGATTCCGATAAACGAAACAACACGAAACGAAACGAAGCTCGTTCAGTCACAACTCAACAACTGACGTCTTGGTTTGTTACTGAGCGACGATCAACGAACACTTAGGGCAATCAACCTAACGCTGAAAAAACAGAATGCACCACATAATTCTAAAGTATACTCCATAGAGATTTTCCACACGTACTGAAGTAATATTTATCTTACAAATGACATCATACTTTTCACCACAGGGATGATATAGGGATAGGAATAGGGATTTCCAATATTTAAATAGGGATGTATAGTGAAGATCATTACTCTTATTAAAAGTAACTCTAAATTTTGCCGCTTGTAATTTTGGTGTTCTATGAGGGTCACAGGTATAAAAAATATTGGGATAGATTTTTTATCAATAATAAATTTACTGTTGCTTTAACATTAATTATTTCTACAAATTTTTATTACTATTATTTCACTATTGAAAGGAATTATTTTATTCATTTCTTTAGTGAAATAATGTGTACATACATCACTTCAATTCGTAAGAGTCGTTTACGATATGCCAAATTTCATCTTTCTTTCCATTTGGGAAATGGGAAAATTGTTGATGAGTAATTCGGTTATTTCTTTCTCATATAAATATATATATATTTATAGTGATATATGTATATATATATATATATATATACACATATCACACGCGCGCGCGCGCGTGCACACACACATAACAAAGATAAAAGACAATTTTTTAGGGGTTCACCACTTTTACACTCGAAATTGTTAATCATAGTTATAATTTTAAAAAAAGTTTTAGTTTCCTAAGCTTAATCTCCTATGTTATTAAACATTATCAAAAGAATGCTTACTTTATAATTTCAACTTTCCACAATTAATATGTACGACAATTCCGTTTTACACTCGTAATTTTCATTTTAAATTTAAATTTCGATTTAGAGCTCAATTTGTTAAATTCATTACAAAGTAAACGAGATTACTGTTGCTACTGAACTACTAGATCAGTATAACAACAAATTTATATTATTCCCAATTTCTTAGAGAAAGAATTTAAATTTTTTTATCATTCAGTTAGACCTATAATATTAAAGATCATCCACTACACTGTAATTAATATTTTCTCTGAAAACAAATATTTCAGAACTAGTATAAACCGTACGATTTTGTCTCTGCTTTATGATTACACATACAATCTTAAAATATGCCATAAACTTGTTAATTACAGTTTTATTTTTATTTAATTTAACTTTGGGAGACTCTTCATGTGCAATGTAATTTCTTTTAAATATTTTTACTTTTTTAAGGATGAAAAATTTGAAATATTTCGCTTTTGAAGTATTTCGGAAATTAAAACGATTTTTTTTTAACTACTTAAATTTTTCTATCCTTGAACTTAAAGCCTAATTTTTTTTGTGCCCTTGTTAAAAGCGATTAGTTTACACTGGAAATTGAACATTGAAGATTTCAAAGAATTTTGACACAAGGATATCCTTTAAAAATCTATTTAAAATCTTATGCGTTTTGTTTTTTCTTATAAAGATTGTAAAAATAAAGGTAATTTAGTAAATTGTAAAGGTTGTTTTTTTTTTTTTATATTTATATATATAAAATATACTTGTCGGTTAGTGCTCGCTTTGGTTGCTCGACCGTCGAACCAGGTGGCTCCACCTCCTGGACGTCCAGGGCCCGGTTCCCAGGCCCTACCTCATGGCCGCAGAGCTCGCTTCGTTCGCCATTCCCGTCTAGCCAGAGGACTTCGCCCCCTGGTTCCCCGCAATTTGATACCCTTATGGTTGTGATACTGATAAATAACGATTGAAGTATTAAAGCTTTATAGAACCAGAAAAAGAAACCAAATTACAGTGGTGGTGGTGGGTGGTGACCCACCCGTGGTCACCACCCACCACCAACAACTATGGTAAATAACGTACACATATCTCTGTCAAAAAAATATAAAACTTATTTCTGTTGCCATGGTGACAGAAATATATTAATGAAATGAAACGATTAATCTTTTTTATTCTGTAATGAATATTTTTAATTCACAACTTCATCCTCAAGGGGTTTAGGATATCGGTCTATGGTTTAAAAAAGATTACCAGAAACAACATGAATGTATCCTGCAAATTTTAACGGTCGATCGCGTTCTCGCGTGATGCGAGAACAAACTTTCTGTTTTATATATAAAAAGATTGAATATGAATAAATAAAACAAAAAACAAAAAAACAATATATTAACATTGGTAATATATAAAATATTATTGGTTGTTAACTATTGTTCTAAAATTAGGCTTTATTTTTCTTATTACGTTGTATATTAAAAATTACTATAAAATAATTTTTTATGACGCAGATATCAATGTGATATCTTCCAATAATACATAGTAAACATCATTTACCCATACTAATTACCATTACAGCCGGGTAATGAAATTCTTATTTTTATGTAAGTTTATCTTTAGGAAGCAAACTATAATCGACCGTTAAAAATATTGAATAAAATAATCAAATTTTACTTACACTCTGGCAAATGGAATACAATATGTATACCGAATTAAAGTTTGTTCTTTTTTAGATGTATCGTTTAAATTTCTGAAAAAAACGCGGTTTTTTTACAACTTTTTATGTGTACAGTTTCCCAACTTATTACTTCGAAAAAATACTTTTTTTTTTTTAATATTTAACCTATGTTAAGTATATACATTTTTAATTGTACCAGTTGAATTTCAGGCGGTTACTAATATGTTTACTTCGCCATTAGCAGTCCTCTAAAAAAAAAAGTATGAAAACATTATTGTATCTTTAGATTATCGTATGAAAATTATTTTTTAACTATAGGAAACATTTTAGTAACAGAAGATCAAAAAAATATATTCCAATTCATAATTTTGGATATGATAATGAAAGGAAATATTGAAATTAATGAAATTTATTAAAATTCGGCTCTTAATTTTTCTATTAAGCGTAGTCTACTCTTTCAGAAGGCACAGTTACTATATCGAGTAAAAAGAATATCTACTACTGATAATTTTTTTTTAAGAAACTTTTTTTTAAAACTTTTTACGATAAATCAATCAGTTTGCTGTTCTTTATTTTTCGATTTAAAAGATGTAATTCTGTTGAGTTTCTTTTGTAATTACTATTTAATATAACAAAAAAATATTTTTTAAATATTTGTAAAGTTATAATATTATATATATATATATATATATATATATATATATATATATATATTTATATGTTATCGTGAAAGACCGATATCTGGAAAATTCTGCGGTGAATGTCGGTCGACACATACCAAATACGCCGATGGAAGACCGAAATATTTGCTTATTTGGATCTTCGCCGGTATAAATCGACAAACACAGATAAACTCTGGTGGAGATCGAAACGATAACTAGAAATTTAAAAAAAAATCACGTCTAAGGGAAATAAATTACGAGATACCCGTGTAAAAAATGAAGTTTAAATTTAGGTCAAACATAACCTACGCCAGCTAACCTCGTCTAAGTAACGTTAAATATACAAATTATATATGTTATTCTCCAACATTGGAGGCGATTAATCAAACTTACAGTATTTATAAAAAAATTAATCAAATTTTCAGCATTTTATAAATTGAAAGGACCAATCAGGATATACAAATTATATGTTAACTGTATGAATGAACGATACGATACAAATAAATGGTCAGATGACTTGCTCTTTGTTCAGTTTTTTTATAAAAATATTTTTATTCAACTTTCACCATCAGTGCATAGTGAATGCAGTAAATTTTATTAATCGCCTCCAATGTTGGAGTGTAACATGTATGCAAGTAATAAGGAAAAGGTGACTTATTTTAACCGTCAAAATATTTCTGAAGCTACAAAGTATACGTACAACGTTACTATCGAATCACTTCCGTCCGTCATTATAAGCGATAAATGTTGCTTGACGTAGAAAAAATAAGTCATATTAACCGATATGTCATTACAACCAATGTAATTTTAAACAGTATAAATACTGTATTTATGTATTAACAGCGTACCAAACCAACCAAGAGACAAGTTTTGGTCACTATATCCGATGTCACTATAAACGATACTCACTGGTATTAACAGCACACCAAATTAACCAAGAGACAGTTTTTTGGTCATTGTATCCGGTATGTTATTATATATCCGATGTCACTATAAACGATACTTACTGTAATTTGTATATTTAACGTTAATTAGACGAGGTTAGCGAGCGTAGATAATATTTGGCTTAAATTTAAAATTTTTTTACGAAGGTTTTTTCGTAATCTATTTACCTTAGATATTGGTATTGGGTGATTTATTTTAATTTCTAGTTATCGTTTTGAGTTTATCTGTGTTTGTCGATATATACCAGCGAAGATCCAAAAAGCAAATATTACGGTCTTTCACCGACGCATTTGGTATCTGTTAACATTCTCTAATTTTGGTCTTTCACGGTAACATATATAATTATATATATTCCATTATTTGTTTACAATTTTTGCACATGCAATACACATTTAACGGAAAAAAATGAGTAATAACATAAAACACGCATGCTTTTGTTATACATTTTTTTTAGTTTTATTTTAAAACCATTAATATATCACTTTACATGCGTTTAATTTATTTACATTACAATTTTACGCATTTTTTAATATTTTTTTAAAAATTATTATTTAATTGTTTTATTTACAATTTTATATTATTATATAGCTTTGTTTGTTGTGTTAATTACACTTTGATTATGTGTGTAGTGAATATTATTCGTGTTTAAACTGAGAAGAAAAATTCCAGTTAAAATATTATTAGTAAAATAACAAAAAAACTAAGATTGTACCATCCTTCTATTATTTACGAAAAAGATCGTATTTTTAAAGTAAATGATCCATAAAATTTAAAGTATATAAAAAAGAAACAAACGTTATGAATAAAAGGAATAAAAATAGTATTTACAACAACGAAATTCTTCAACTTGAAGTGACTTCAGTTCTCCAATAAATAAATAAGTCACAAAACAAAAAAAACGAAAAAAACAGCGTGGAGGAGATTTCTCTTTTGAACATCTAAACGAAATGAAGTACCTCACTGTACCGGTATGTAATAAGGATAAAGTCTATGTGTATATATATACATGTATGTACTATATACATATTTACTCGTAGATTTGTGTAAATGTATTGCCGTATATAAATTGATGTTTCTTTAAAGCATGTTACACGACACATCACAAATAAAGCTAGAAAATGTTTCTTGCACATTCATTTATATATTACTATTATTTACTCGCTTCTTTATTATTATACTAGCTCTTACTTCGCTTTAAAAAAATTGTGTTGTCATATTACATACAATTTCTTTTTTCACTTTGAATAAACGTAAGTCTAAAAATAAAATGTATTTCCTCTGTCACTTTTTTATTTTTATTTTTGTAATATATATTATAAGTTTAAATGTATTTTCAACCTTTTAGCTTGTATCTACAAACATGCTTTCTTGTATTCATGTATAATTCAGGGGTTTTTAGCCGTAAAAATATTTTTCTATTTTTTCATCATGTATTCTATTTATTTTTTATTTAATTTTAATTATATCTTTATAATGGTATTCAAATAATTTATTTAATATTATATTTGTGTGAATTTATTTAGAAAATAGATTTTAAATATAATTACTTTCTAAATAAGTAAAAAAGAACTTTTCATAATTATTATCCAATTTCAAAATATTAGAATAATATATATTTAGGGTGGCATATACCGACGACAAACTTTTAGTTATAATCTTCTACATAATGGTACAACTTTTGGTTTTGTTAAAAAATTTTTATTTGATTGGCAATAAAGAAATGGAAAATACAACGCGTTTACTATATACCTGGAGATTATTTTTTGCTTATTACATGTTCAAAATGACAGCCATCACATCTAGCAACTTCTTCAACACGAATTCCTTTGTTAATAACTCGACGACACGTATCCTCGGTTATCTCGTTACACGCCTCGATGATCAAGACTCGCAGCTCTATCACTGTACGAAGATGTTTAGGGAAAATATTTTCCTTTAGAAATCCCCAAAGAAAATAATCACACGGATTCTAATAAGAACTGTTCGGGGGCCAGTTCTGTTCACACGCAAATCGATTAGGAAACCGGTTTGAAATGACATTTTCGTTAAAATTTTCATGGAGAAAGTTTAGACTAACATTAGTTGTGTGTGGTCTGGCTCTATCCTACGTGAACCACTCGTTTTCTAATTGAAACACCTTTGCAAAAAGCTGATCAAGAAAATTATTACGCAGCATGTTTATATAATGTTCATTTTTCACTGTCTGTTGAAAAAAGAATTCCTATTACCCCGTGACTTGAGATAACGTACCGTAATTCTTGGAGCGTGATGCACCTTTACATAAAACAGGTGTGGATTTTTGGAAACCCAAAAACGCAAATTTTGTTTATTAACAACTCCATTTAGGTGAAAATGTGCCTCATCTTAAAACCAAAAGTTGTTCAAAAATACGTCTTGGTTCACTACCCATTCAGCGAGTGTCATTCTTTGATATTTGTTGTCGATCTTTAATTTAGGCATCACTATTATTTTGTACGAATACAAATGCAAATCGGTTGTTAAAATTCGCTACACAGATTCCCTTAGAAATCCCAAGTCCTGCTGCTTTTCTTGTTGATTTTCCGGGGCTCCTCAGCAACGCTGCTCTGACAGTTTCGACATTCTATTGGCAGGCCGTTCGCGGTTACTCTCAAATACTGCTGAATTATCACTATTAAAGTTTTCGTAAATTCTACGTATTGTCTTAAATTAAGGCAACCACCGAGTTTAAAAATATACACGAAATCGTCTTTCTGTAAAACCACCACACTTTTCGTTTCATTAAAAAGTTTTTTACGCGCTGTTCAACAGTCAGTTTTCCTTTGTCAGCCATCTTGGAACAATACACAAACAGCGCACTCGGAAAGAGAAGAAACTAACATTCATGAACTGCTGTCACTTCTGCCAACATAAAACGTATTAATCTAAACAATTATTGCCAAAACAAATGTTGGATCATTTCGTACGCCACTCTGTATATACATAGTGGGTTCTGTGAGTCTGTTACTCTTTTACTCAAAAACTGCTCAACCGAATGAGCTAAAATTTTGCATGAGCATAGGTTTCATTCCTGGAAAAAATGTTATCCTTACGAAATGTTTCAATATGGTGGCCGTTTTAAAGGCTTAAGATAACAACCGAATTATGTCCCTTTGTTTTATTTAACTTTATTACGAGTTTGATCACATCGAATTTAGAAACGATTTTCCGTATTTTAAATTAATTTTTTTACAAAAAAGGTAACTTTGTCTTTCGAGATATTTGTTTCTGTTATCGATAAAAATATTTTTAAAGGTGCAACGGTGTACGGCGTGGCGGTTCAATCAACAAAGCAAGTCTCAGTGTTACTTTATGTCCGACGCGACTGATTGCTTCTGACTCCGGTTAGTTGATTACAAAATGTAAAAAAATGATAAACGAAGTTTCACGGTTTCCTCCTGTTAGTATTTCTCGGGTAGCGCTAAGAACCGTGCAAAATTTTTTTTACCCGTTCGAATGACAGGTAACCAGCTATAAATACTGTTTTTTTTTTTTTTTTAAATGGGGTCGACTATTTAACCCATGTACTTCAGATCATTCAACATTTCGAGTTAAGACGTGAGATACGAGTACTCCATCGTCCTCGAGCTGTTAAGATCGAGACCCGGTTGGGGCCACCTCGGAAGATCAGGTTAGAGGCGGGAAGCTGTTAAAACATTTCGAGTTCTGTGCTAACCAAATTGTCGATCTGAAGAAATTACAATAATTCATCAATAACTTCTGATATTTTTTTCTTTTCTGTTTTTTATTGCTATTATTGAATTATTATTCATTGTAAACATTTTTTACAATCAGAGATTAATAATTATTAATAAATCAATATATTTAAATTAGAAAAATAAAGTTAAAAAAAAGGAAATGAAGTCGGATTCGTGTAAAAGGGAAAGTGCCTTCCCCTTGTAAGATCCAAATGTTTTATTAATTAAAATTTTATTTTGCCATAACTCTGAAACCAGTGAAAATCAGTACTACTTATGATGTTTCGTTCAACAGCTCTCAATGACGGCTTATTACTGCAGTTAAGAAAAACTTCAAAATCAATTTTTTTTGGAATTTGGACTTTTTTGGTCTAGTCGATTGCAATAAAAAGGGGAAGTGCACGACGATATGTTACAACAGTCCTAAATCCAAAATTTCAAAATCATACGGCTAATCGTTTTTGAGTTATACAAGATTCATCAGATGTCACCCCGAAACTGGTCAAAATGGATTCAGGGATGGTCAAAATGGATATTTCCATTGAAATGTGAATACCGAAATTTTTCGCGATCACAATACTTCCTTTACTTCGTACAAAAAAATAAAAGAGACTTAAAAATAAAATTCTTTGGAATTAGATAATTCCAACAATTATCTAATAATAATTAATAAATTAATTATTTAATATACTAATTAAATAACTGCCGATGTTCTTGGCAGAGTGGTAACATCTCGCTCTTTCATTTGGAAGTCACTGGTTCGATTCCTGATCAGACATAGATTTTTCATACGATATAAAATTCAATTTCCATATTCCCACGTACAAGTTTCTATGTTGTAGGATTTTGTGGTGAATTAAACAAGCAAAAAAAAAAAAAAAATGTAAACCGGGTATTATTGGCACATAGAACAGGATAAAGTCAATGTGAGTATCACAAATATGATATCTAGTAAAAGTTTTAAATAGTTTTTATAAAGTAGAACGGTATTAAAAAGTTAACAGTAGCTGTATTTTAGAAATATCAAATGCAGTAAGCTACTACTACAAATACACAGTTACTGGATAAATTTTACTCGCATATCTACACATATGTATCAGCCCATATGAAAAAATCTATTTAAATTCAATTTTCATGTAATAAAGATTTTACTTACTGTATATTTTTTTGTATTATTGATTTCATCTACTACGTTTGACCTTTATTTTGAAATTATTTTAAAAGCAGTTGAGTTAAAATCAAAAATCTGTATTTGTTTTTAACCGTATTAAATGTTTTAATAATATTTAGTTACTTATTATTTATTACTTATAAAGTTACTTATTATTTTTAGTTGTAATTATTTATTAACTTTATTTAACAAGAATTTCTTAAACAATCAACCTACTCAGTCCTTTTTTTCTCAAATATAAAATTAGTGAAAATATTTTTATTTTATCTTACAAGTATAAGTGTTGCATTTATTTTATTTTTAATAGCCACAAGAGATAAATATAAAAAAACTGCCAAAAAATACCATTGCTTTTTAATAAAGGATAATTACTAATTTGGGGTTATTAAAGAGCATGTAGATGACAATTTTGTTTATAAATTTTTTCAAATTTTTTAACTTTATTTAAACATATACACATATACATATTAATATAACCTATGATACTCTCCATAACATAAGGATTTCAACGCGGAGTCATACATCTAGATCGGTTCAGCCGTTTTGCTGCTACGTTGGAACATACATACACTCTAAATACATTACTCTTCTATTTGGATAGTCGTGTATAAAAATATTAATACGATTAATGCGTGATAATGAATTATTAATAAAAAAAATCGTATGTAGACACCATATGACTTCCTTTTACGCCTATTAAATTACATAGGCACATTTTTTTTTAAATGAAAAGTACATAAAATTTTATTTCATCTGTAATTCTGATATTTTTTCATATATATATATATATATATATTTTTGTTATTGAATAGTTATTTATTGTAAAAGTTTTTTACAATCAGAGGTTAATGATCATTATTAAATCAATATATTTAAATTAAAAAAAAAAGAAAAGAAATGAAGTGTGATTCGTACCACAACAGTACGAATCACACTTCCCCTTCCCCTTGTAAAATCCAAATATTTCATTAATTACAATTTTGTTTGGCTATAACTCTGGACCAATGAAAATAAGTACTACTTATGATGTATCGTTGAAAAACTCTTAATGAGGGCTTATTACTGCAGTTAAGAAAAATCTAAAAACCAAAACATTTCGATTTTGGGCTTTTTGGAAACGTTTGGTTCAGTCGATTGCAATCAAATGGGGAAGTGCACAACTAGATGTTACAGCAGTCCTAAATCCAAAATTTTAACATCCTACGGCTAATCGTTTTTGAGTTATGCGAGATACATACGTACAGACGGTTTCAAATTTCAAAACTGAGGGATACTAGAAGGTAGAAACAATTCGGATTTTACGGTGTGTTTGAAACTTTTGTTCGCTATCTTGGATCCACCATAGTGAATAATTTTCTTTTTTAATCGTGCCGAAAATAGTCAAAATGGATTCAGGGATGACCAAAATGGTTATTTCCCTTGAAATCTGAAAACAGAAATTTTTCGCAATACTTCCTTTACTTCGTACAAGGAAGTAAAAACAGGATTGTCAAAAAAAAAACATTGCTCTTTAATATATGATAATTACTAATATCGGATAATTAAAGAACGTGCAGGTGATAATTTTGTATATAATTTTTTTTCTTTTTTTTAATTTTATTTAAACATTTATACACATATACATATTAATATAACCTATCATTCTCCCGGAAACCTAAGGATTCCAACGCGGGATCATACATCTAAATCGGTTCAGCCGTTGAGCTGCTACGATGGAACATACATACACCCTAGACACATTACACTCCTTTTTGTGTAGTCGTATATAAAAATATTAATACGGTTAATGTTTGTTAATAATCAATTATTAATTTAAAAAAAAATATATATATATAATATTTCTAGAAAAATTTTATTTAATTTTGTTATGTTTATTTTCTTATCAATCGATCACGTTACATACGTTTTTTTCTGTTATCTAATTTAATTAAATTTATGTGTTTAGAGTAAAACAAATTACTCTTTCCTAATTTACTGTTTTAAATGAACACTGTCGACTGGTTTGTATAGACTTAATTTGTTTTCCAAATTAACTTAGATTTAGTACTATTTTTCTTATTCTTTCTTTATAAACAATTTTCTAATCAATTTTTTACTTTAAATTTAATCAAAATTAATATATTCGTAAAAGTCAACCAAAAATTTTATTTAATAGAGATTTTAATTAAAATTTATTTCCGTAATGGTAATCTCATTTATCGTATAACATTTTTTTTAAAATTAGATTATTTTTAATCTGTCTATTTTCTTTAATGTAAATTTCAATTTGTATGTGTTATTTATAAAAAAATTTAAATGTTAAATGTAAAATTTTATATCACAGAAAATATTTGAATATTAATTTAGTATCATAGATAGATATTAACAAAATTTTTTATTCGGTGTTTCTTATTTGAAAATATACATATTGACATATAAACTTAACTTCGTACATCTCTACGTTATGGTACTAGGTAAATTATAACGGTAAGTTTTTACTTTCCCGTTTAAGTCTGTAGCAGAGCTCTAGTTGTAGAAGGAAATGTATTGTAATCAGTCTAATTTGGGCATATGCGGTTTTCACCGTATGTTGACATTTTGACACTTAAGAAACCCAAAAAACCGGATGAAAATTTTCCGGGTGTTCGTATGTACGTGTGTGTGTTTGATGTCTCACACCTTAATCTCCAGAACTACTGGACTTATTTGACCAAACTTGGTTAGATTACTTCTGCATTCCATTGATGCCATTAAATTTTCAACTTAAAAGTTAAAGGGGGTGAAGCTGTAGAGCGAGCTCACCCTCAGTATCCTGAAATTTCGCCTAATTAAGGTTTTATTTTTCTTAGGCACATTTTTTAACAATTAAAAAGATATTTGCAAGAAACCTTTTTTGAAAATTGCACCCATTTCCAAAAAATACTCTAAAGTCGTGGCTAAGTGGCTAAACAAATGGTAATAGTACCCCTTGTCACCATAAGGAGCAGTAGTGTAGCACTGTACAGCTGTAAAGAAAAAAGAAAAACATTTAAATTAAATGATAAATATCTGTAATGATAATTTGTGTGTGTAAGCCGTGCATTAGAAAAAAGCCGCGTGACAGGAAAGTCCTACAACTGTGTTGTCAGCATTTTTACTATCTTATTTTTATTTATTTATTAAATATATAAACTAATGTGATGACATGAAAGGTCTAAGATGAAATGAATTGACCCAGTGCCTGATTATAGTATGAAAATATTTTCACACATGATTTACAAAAGTAAGATTATATACAGTTTGATATTAAAGTAAAACGGTTTCAAATTTCAAAACTGAGGTATACTAGAAGGTAGAAACAATTCGGATTTTACGGTGTGTTTGAAACTTTTGTTCGCTATCTTGGATCCACCATAGTGAATAATTTTCTTTTTTAATCGGCATGTGTTACGTGATTTTACTGTAAGGTTTTAAGGGAAGAGCAAATAGTGTAAACCATTTCTCGATAAATACCTTCGTTTTCAAATTATAAGTAGAGTTGCAAAAACGGAAAATTCGTGGTAGTAATTAAACGCCTTGTAATAAGTTTTTGTCTCCTCCTTTACAATTACATTCAATAACAAACTTTAAACGGTTTTTTTTTGGAAATTATAACCAACACAACAATAATAGCTTTGAAATTATAATTAACACTAATTAATAATAATAATCCACAAATAATAACACTAATCACCAAAAAAACTTTTTTTCGTTTATCTGGAATCGTACATAGGGATTTTTTCTAATTATGGGGTGCTGAGTTCAAAAATGTTATCAGAATTTGTATAAGATATTTTTTCGATACATATGATTTATTTATCAATAAATTCATAATCGATGTGAAATCAATATTTAAAAATAATTATTACTGTGTATTCATTTAAAATTTGCTTAAATCAACTAAATTTTTGTTTATTCAGATAAATTGAAATACATTATAAAAATTTTAAAATAACAGTTTTTAAAAGTTTAAATCATTAGAATTGGCTTACTTTTAATTTTACTTGTATGATGTTTCCCTAAACAAAAACCATCAATAGTCGCCCAACATTCCAGGATATCCCATTTTCCATAGTACCGACGCTGCAAGATGAAAAACATAGTTTTCATCTTTTATATATACAAAATAGAATATCCACTTATCAACAATTGTGAGTATTAATTATCCAAGCGCTTTCGGATTATTCCTCCATCATCAGGAAATATTAATTAATTATGAATTTTATAGTTGTGCATATAAATTTTTTTATATAAGGATTAAAACGTAGATAAAAATTAAAATTATTATGTTCGTAACAGTTGATTGTCAAATCTTAAAATAAGTCATTCATTTCCTGTTTTAAGATTTGACAATCAACTGTTACGAACATAATTTTAATTTTTATCTTTGTTTTAGTTCATATTTTAAAAAAATTATATAAAATAAATTATGAAATTCATAATTAATTAATAATCCCTGATGATGAAGAAATAGTCCGAAAGCGCTTGGATAATTAATACTCACAATATTTTGGTAAGTGGATACTCTATTTCTTTTTTTATATAAATTCTATAAATATCAACGGTGCCAAATAAACCTTCATCTTTCCGTTGCCTAAAAAAAAACCATCAGCAACATTTTTGAAGGACTTCCGTGCAGCTAGTTCACATTCGCTAAGTTCATCGTTAAACGTTGAGTCCTTAGGCAGTTTCTTGATTTGTGGACCTATAAATATAAATTTATGAATTTATTTAAGAAAATTAATTTTTAAATGATTAAATCTTTATCCATATCTGTCTTCACAAAGTTTTTACAAATCCGAGTTTTATGTAAAGCGGTGGAAGTATGATTTTACCACTCCCAATTAATAAAAGTTCGCGGAAGCACGAAACCCGCGCATAGTTCTACACTTTATATCGAGTCGATTGTGCGTAAATGTCTCATAATATTTGAGGCAATTAAACAAATAACATACCACTAAAAATGTTGTTCGCAACAACAAAAAATATCCTAGTTCCCTTAGTGAACTCACTTCATTTCATACCCCTGACTTCGTTTCATAATGGGCTCCTATCTGGTCTACCAGGGAGAGGCAGACAGACCTCCTACTCCCACTCACTCCATCGCAGAGTCCCGCGTGACATTTACTTTCACTTACTACCATCGTCGAGATGCCTCACGGCTGCATGGGAATCCATGCCCCCGGCACTGCAGTCGCTATCCCATCGACAGTGATGCTTGTTCTTAGCCACAAAGTTCATCCCAACCCCGTAGGGGAAACACCCGCCTTGTGACGCATCCGGTCGCCACATCATCCCCCCGTTCCTAGCTCTGATGGGCTTTAACGAGATAGCCATAAAGTTCAGCCTTAATTGTCAATCCTTTACTTGGTAATGAATTTTTGTATCAGGACTATCCTAATGACAAATAAAACATGAGTATTTCGTAAACCCACCTTGTAAACCAAAAAGTAATCCAAAAACTTTCAGATTACTGCAAACTTACCACATATGCTCTTCGTATTTTATTGCTTCTAATATTAATGCCGTAGTTTCATACGTTTCACAAGTAATTGGCAAAAATTTTACAAATTTAGATTTCCATAAAACTTTACGTAGTAACACAATTTCCATGGCATATAAGAAATCAGCACCCAAATTTCAGTGAGAAAAGTTGTGTAACGTTAGATACAAATTTTTTGTTGAACAGTGTAATTTTTAACAATACTACTAATTAATTGGCTAGGTTAACGGATATTATTTATTTTAATTATGATATTATTTAATTAAAATTTCTTTTTTTAATTTTACAAGTTATTTAATATAATACATTCTGAAAAAAAATTAAACAGTTTAAAAAGATTTGAAATTTAAAAAAATTATTACAAATTTTAAATAGGTTAATCAGCTATTAATTCATAAAAATGAAATTTTTATTAGGTTTCAGCAACATAAGTTATAAATTTACAATACCTTTTCTGAAATTGGCTTCTTACTTCGACGTACTAGTACATTATTTGATTGTATCTAAACTAATTACGTATTGGAGACGTAAGATGTAGTGGTTCAAATCTTTGTTCTTTAGCGTAAATTTTATTATTATTATTATTATTATCTTCATTTATTCATTTAGTTTTATGAAATAATAATGCATCTTTTCAATGAACCTCCAAAGAATAAATACGGGTACAATGATAGGGTACGTCCTTTACAAGAGGTATTTGATTTATTTAATATTACGTTTTTGCAATTTCAATAAACTTGAAAACAAAGGGAGTTTTTGAGAAGCGGTTTTGCCATCGTTTTTCTCGTATAATTTTATACTTATCACATGTCCATTTTGCTATTTAAAAAAGTAGTTTGATTTAATTTGGTGGATCCAAGAAAGCGGACAAAAGTTTCAATTACACCACAAAGTTATAATTTTATAATTATGTATATCTTCACTTGTTTCTACCTCCTAAGAACTCCTCAGTCTAGAAATATGAAGCCACTTCAAATATGCTAATATCACTGTATAATGTAGCTATGTAGAAAGTTTATTTTTTTTTAAATTAAAAATATGATCAGTATAATAATTTGTGCAGTATATCGCTTTGCTGGTAACAGGTAACGAAGTCAGGTATTTATATCATTTTCTTGTTTTAATTGATAATAACAGTATAAAACATATCCGTATAATCTACCATAGCTTGAGAGAAAAAACGGTACTGGTAGAACTGCATGAAAACTTAAATAATGTGCAATAATTAGACGAGTGAAAATACTGATATTTACGTGTGGTTAATTGTATTGTTTCTTTACAATCAACATTTATTCCACTGTAATAAATGCGTAGGGTTGAGTTATAATGATTTATACTGATTGAGCTGTCTATTAGTTTGCAAAGGAAATTCATTAATATCACTCAGTTGTACATTTTATGGGTGGAGTATAAAAGCAAAAAAAAATTTCCATTCACCATTTCATAAGATAAATGTTCACTCTGGAGAATTAAAAATATCCTAATTAATTACAGTTATGATTACTTAAAATTAGATTTTTTTCCATTAACATCAATTAAGTATTTTTAATTTAACCTTTTTACATTCCTTGTACATCGTACAAAGAAGTAGTGTAATCGCGAAAAATTTCGGTTTTCGGATTTCAACGGAAATATCCATTTTGATCATCCCTAAATCCATTTTGACTGGTTTCGGGGTGGCGTTTGTACGTACGTACGTACGTATGTTTCTAGCATAACTGAAAAATATTAGCCGTAGGATGTTGAAATTTTGAATTTAGGACTGTTGTAACATCTAGTTGTTCACTTCCCTTTTGATTGCAATCAACTAGATTAAAAGTGTCCAAGAAAGCCCAAAATCAAAAAAGAAAATGTATTTAGGATTTTTTCTTAACTGCAGTAATAAACCCTGATTGAGAGCTTTTCAACGATATATCATAAGTGGTACTTATTTTCGTTGGTTTCAGATTTATAGCCAAATAAAATTTTAATTAATGAAATATTTTGATCTTATAAGGGGAAGGCACATTAGTTCGAAATCCAACTTAATTTCCTTTTTTTTTAACTTCTTTTTTAATTCAGATTTATTGGTTTATTAATTTATTAACCTCTGATTGTAAAAAGACTTTTACAATAAATAATAATTAAGTTATAACAAAAAATAAAAAAATATGTAATAAAAAAATATAAATATATAAAAATATGAAATTTATTAATAGACGTTCAAGGATGTTATGTGATGTCCACATCAGATTTTTTTTTTTTGTAAGTAAAATGAAAAACATGTATGTGTAATCGATGTTTAAAAAAAACCTAAATAATGGCACTTTTATAAAAGTGGCCTTCCCGTTTTTTTAAACTATTTTTTATTGATAAAAATCGTATAATGAAAATTTAAATTCAAGACTAAACTCAATACGAGTTAATCTCTCTCGCAAATTCATCCATTATTTTATTTTTATTTTTTTTAGAAGCAAATCTGGATAAACTGCTTGTACTTTTCATTACTTATCTGTATTGCTGATCAATGTTCCTAAAGCTTACAGACGTATCTAACAGATTACGTTAGAACGAAAAATCTACATTTAACTTTTAAAAGCTGATAAGCAGTTGATTTTTAGCCGTTTTCCTATCGAACAAACTTTGTTTTCAGAATTGATAAAAAATTAAAATGGTTGACGACTAATTTACCCCGGAGACTAAATTAACATTTTTAAAAAAAATTTAATTAGTTTAATTATAAAACTTTCATCCGATTTAATGTCTTATTAAAATTAAAATTAAAAAACGTAACTAGTTTTAATGTGTATTATTATTTATACACTTTTTTACGAGAGATATCTCTAAAGTAATGACCACTGGGAAATTTCTCTCCTTAAGGTTGGCGAACCTGTGTCGTTCATGGCCACGCTAGTAATGTATAACTGCATTGTTGTCTGTAAGTTGTCGCGTTGTAGGATCTTTGACTACGTGTGAGTTATTACGTTATAAAATAAATAGGAAAATCGATGTTGCCGCCGACTGTGAAATACGTGGAGTCATACGTTTTTTAAACCATCATAACGTTAAGTCGGCTGAAATTCACAGGCAGTCGGTTGCTGTGTATGGTGATAATGAAATGAATGAAAGAAAGGTCCGAAAATGTTGTGAAAGGTTTAGAAATAACAGATTTAATGTGAATGATGAAGAACGTTCGGGGAGGCCCTCGATAATCACCGAGGACATATTGTAACGCGTCGATGATGAAATCAGAAAAGATCGTCACTCAACGATTTCCGATCTGGCCCTTCTTTTTCCTGATGTTTCAAGAGCTGTTAACTGTCGAATTTTTCATGACCATTTTGGCTTCAGAAAGGTTTGTGCACGTCGGGTGCCGCACGTCTTAATGGAACATTATTAAAAAAAATCAGAATGGGATCTGCTTTGGAATTTTTGATGCGCTACACATAGAAAGGTGATAAGTTCCTTTATTCGACTGTTACCGGCGATGAAACGTGGATTTCCTATTACAATCCAGAGAGAAAACGGCAGTCAAATGAATGGCGTCATCCTCAATCAGCAACCAGACCGACAAAGATCAAGCCACAGTCTTTTGGGATCGGTTTGACATCTCATCGATTTCATGCCACGTGGAACGACTATAAATGCAAAAGCCTACTGCGAAAATCTACGTAAGTTACGGCGCGCCATTCAAAATCGTGGACGTGGGCGGCTGACCGACGGCGTCGTCCTGCTGTACGATAATGCATGTCCACATGTTGCGGGTCCGATACGTGATTTACTGAGACCGTTCGGATTGGAAATTTACGATCATCCACCATATAGCCCGGACTTAGCTCTTTCTGATTACCATTTGTTTGGGAAATTGAACAAATTTTTGATTGATAAGCAATTCTCGGGTGATGATGAACTTAAAAATGCTGTTAATCAGTGGAAAGAAATGCTGTTAATCAGTGGAAAGAAATGCTGTTAATCAGTGCTGTTAATCGGTGGAAGAGTACGATGAGGATATATTGAAGTTGGTGTTTCACTACGATAAATGTCTTAATTCATATGGCGATTATGTAGAGTAGTATAAGGTATGTAGTTTAAGAGAAATAAAAAATATTTATAAAGTTTTCTGAATAAATCTTTTCTAATGAAATGGTCTTTACTTTAGAGATAACCTCTCGTATTTGTACACAGTTTTTAATAAAAAAAAGTCGTCGAAGAGTTACATAACTTTCTTCGGCTTTGTCCTTGACAGATTTTTATTTCAAAACGCTACAAAGATTTTAAATTGCCATCTCATAATTATGTAGTATTTAAAGAACAATTGTGAAAAAATCAAAACGTTCAATAAAAGAATAAATTCCCGATTTGAAACTTTCGATCAAATAATGTTTTTACTTTAAAATTTTATACTGTATTATAAGTAAAACTAAAAAAAAAAAAATGAAAATTCTCAGTAAAACAATTTGGGTTCAGTTGGCCCCTTGACCAAACAGGATTTATCATCACAATTGACTGGATTTAGAGTGTAATTTCTAAAAATAGATTGTTCCGATTAAGTGCACGTTAGTTCAACAGCGCTAAAATATTATAGTTTACTAAAAGAAATGGGTAACCTTAATCCCCCCCCCTTAACCGATTCGGTCAAAAATAAGATCAACGGTTCAATATATAAATAGAATATTTTTGCCAAATTTCAATTTTTATTTTAACGGGTTTTCTTAATCCGTATATTCAATTTTGATTCAGTGGACAATCTACCGTTGAACAAACGCACAGGGCTAATATCGTCACACAGTACCTGGAAGAAAAGAGACTGGTCGGCGGCCTTGTTGGATGTACGGCAGGCCTTTGATATGGTCTGGGTACCTGCTGTGCTCCATAAGTTGAAAATTAACATTCCTCATCCATTTTACCTGGTTTTGCAGAACTATCTCGATGAGCTATTTCACAGGTCAGATGCAACGGTGTGTTATCTGGATTCTTTGATATTAAGTCAGGTGTTCCACAAGCCTCAGATTTAGGACCATTTGTGTACTTAACTTTTAGTGCGGACTTTCCAGTTCCGGACGATGTCATCGTAGCCTTGTTTGCTGACCATACAACGATCCTGATCGTTGACAAAGATCCGCACTTGACCTCAACGAAGCTATATTTGGTGTTAGACCTGATCGGCGTGTGGTTAGTAAAATTGAGGATATAAGTAAATCCGAATGTCTACATCATGATACGTTTTCGATGAGGAGAAGTGACTGTTCCCGAGTTCACCTGGACAGCGTATTCATCTCGCGTTCTCATCATTTTTAGTACCTTGGACTTTACTTTGATCGTGTTTGAACTTGGAAGTACCACGTGAAAGAGAAAAAACAACTTAACACCAAGTATAAGAAGCTTTATTTGTTGTTAGGTAGGAACTCGCACCTGCTGCTGTCAACAAACGTTTGATATAAAGATGATTTTGTAACCGATTTAGATGTGTAGCATATAGCTATGGCGTACGTCGAGAAAAAAACGGTTGAGATTATAGATCCTTTTCAGAACAAGTTGGCGAGATGTAACAGAACATACCAAGTAACAACTAACGGCTTATTATTTGGTAGATGACACTCTAGGAAGTTGCCATTTTCTAGAATAATTAATCCCTTATAATATTCCTATCTCTTCTATTCCACACCAATCACATTATTAGTAACCCCCAAAGACTCTAAACTATTTAAATGTATCTCCACCTGAATATTGGCAACTAGGTTCGTAAATTAGTACCGTTTGATCGAAAAACTTTTACATTCCACAAATAAACTTTTGACACCATAAATATTTTTCGGTTGGTGGTACTAATTAAGTCGTACAAGGTAAGTTATAAGTGAAAATATATTTGAATTGACTGCATTTAGTAGAATGGGGATTTTTTAAAATTTGATTGAAATGTACGGTAGTAGAATAGTGAAAGAGAATTAACTTTTTTATTCTGGGAGGAGACAGTTTACTAGAGTAGGAGATATCACCTTCTGCTATAGATTTACTATATGCTGTTTGTGTCTAAACCAGTCCAGTTTGGTCGGCAAAGTGTATGCGTGTCTTTTTTGTTTTTCACATAAAATAGCCAAGTAGTTTCCACTTTCATAATAGTTTTTACAATAAAGTTTTTTCCCCAAAAAATTAACATTTAGACTATGTTTTTATTTTGTCTTTGTTTTTAATATTTTTCATTTGTTTTTATATTTCTACTTTAATTTTTTATTTTGTTTTCATTTTTTATCATGTTATGGTTTTTATTTATACTTCCTATTTTGTTTTTCTGGGCGTTTTTATTTAATTTTTAATTGTGAATTTTTAAAATTTATTTTTTACAGGAAAACATCGTGTTCGGGCGATGATAATGCCGGAGCGTTTTTCGCCCAGCAAAAACGCAACAAAAAACATTTTTATAATATTATAAACCCATATATATATATATTTTAATAATAGCAATTGTTATTGAATTATTAAGATATCTGTTAAGTTATATATTGTATTTAATTTATAAAAAAAAGATTATACCATTATTTTTCATTTTCAATTTTCTATTTAATTTTAGTAGCCCGGAAGTAGTTAAAATTACGCGTTAGTATCATCAAACTTTTATTTAATTATTTGTGTACTTATTATGAGCCCGTCATCTACTTACTTATGTGCATAATTTTAAATATGTTGATTATTCAATGTAATTAAACGTTGGAAAACAAATATATAAACGACACATGTTTTACAACATACAACATTAGTTATTACTAAAGATTATCGTTTGTTTGATAGTTTGTTGAGAAACTAACGAGTTTCCACGACTGCCGTTTAGATAATGGAAGTCTCTTACGAACTAACTTGTTATAACTTTATGACATCAATGTTGGTTAATATTAGCCGAAGCCTTCTTGATATTTTGCTTACTATTTTACTTTGACGTATTACTCGTACAGTAATATTTATGTTATTTTTTATTAATAAACTAAATAATTTGTATAATTATTATACATTTATAATTTGTTATAAATACATTTATAAATTGTTATATCTATAAATTGATAGCAATTTTTTTTTTTTAACTCTGTATAAATATTATCAATTCATTAGTAGTTTTTGCTCGAAATAAACGTTTTATTATCATTTTTGAAGTGTATTATATCTATGCCATCTTTCCAATAAGATCTGATGTGTATAAATAAGCTTTATCTGTAAACAGGTACAGACCTGTTTTTAGTTATCGTTTTTAAAAATTCTGGAATACTTAAAAACATATGTACTTTTTTATTGTTATTATTACCACTCATATTAACTCGCTCTTGGATATATGAGATAGACTATGTATGTAAGATTTATGGTATGGAACCTTTCAGTCGAATTTTGAAGCACTTCAGCTTATCCATTCGCTCTGAAATTTTTCATATGAGGTTTGCTCCTGATGACAACACATTTTAGCAACATTTTGAAGGCGCTAATATACCTTTAATTTGCTAAATGAAAATAATGCCCCTTGAACTTATGCAACCTCGTTTTCATTCTTTTTTTCTTGGTGCAAGATAATCTAGTCTGTTTCGGAAAATTTGGATCTAAAATTCGCACACGTTTGAAATACATAATTTCACCAAAAAGTAGGGCCTTTACCTACTACAACAACCGACTAGAGCTAAATGATAACACGCTATTAGTTTTATAAAAAAAGTGAGATATTATTAGGGTACACAATTGCTACTAGAAATTCTGTACAGTATCGACCGAAGTTTTGGGAAAATTTAGTATTTTTTAACCGGATCTGAATATTCGGACGAAGATCACAAATATCTCAAAAATGGTCGGTCCTAGCGCTCTGAAAAAGTTATTCAAACCCCCCCCCCCCCGCCCCCGCCGCACGGATACATCCTATCCGCTGCCAGTGGAACCCGTCGGATGATAATATTTTCAAGTGCCCCCGGAACGCCGTTAGGAAATTAGGGAGAGAGTGCAATGGAGTGCTACCGTAATATCTCGGCAACCGCTCGTCCGATTGTCACTATTTAAACGGCGTATGTATCAACTGGTCGTGCGCTAACTGTTTAACGCATCGGATACATTATTGTTTGACCGGATCTCGGTTATCCAGAAATTAAATCGTTTAGCCGTATGTTTTGATTGCAATCATCCACTGTAAAATGTACCGATTCGATCTTTCGCTAAATACGCTCAAACCTGTACGCTAGCGCAGCTGTAAAGTATAAACTTATGAACACTAAAAAGTAGAAAATAGAAATATATGTAAAAAAAATGTTAAATTATTATTCTTAAATTAAACGTACTAAAATGTAATTTTAGGGTATCTCAGAATGGATTTAACAACTAACTTTGATGGTGATATGTAAGATTATGTGAAAGTCATAGGTTCAAATTTTAATTTGTAGCTATGACTTTCACATAATCTTACATATCATCATCAAAGATTATTGTCAAATCCATTCTGAGATACCGCCCTAAAATTATTTTTTACCTTTTAATGTGTTTAATTTAAGAGTGGTGTTTTAAAAATTCTTTTTACATATTTTTTATTTTCTACTTTTTAGTGCATTTCAGTGTTATTTTTTTTTTTTGTTTATTTCAACATTGATTTATGAAAATTGGCTTTTAAAATGAAGAAAATTAAAGCATTCTAAGATAGGAGAAATATCCTGTCTATAATAATTACAATAGTTGCCTGTAGGTGACATTATCTCCATTAATTGGTACCAGTTTCATATTTCTATGTACTAACACCCACATGCCTGCTTGTGTCACAACTTTCATAAAGTTAAATGAACAACATGTACTACGATTATATACAAATTGAGAGAAGATTACACTGATAGCAAATACACCTTGTAATGTACCATTGTGCTAATCAATTATAAATAATATTTTTTATTCTAATTACTCATTATTTCAATCTATTTCTGTAAAATTAATTCTAAGTAATAATAATGATTTTAAATCCAAATTGTAATTGATATAACAGAAATTGTATAAGAGACTATCCAAATTACGTTATACTTTGTAATTTCCGGTGAGTATAAAGGTGAATAATCGTTTCATAAAATTAGTAAAAATTGAGAGTGATCAGAGAGTTACTTGAGAATAACTTTTTAATTTATCTACTTTCACTTCATTGCTGTAATTTATCTTAATACAACAGAAGAACTAAATATATAATTGGGCTATACGTACATGTGAATAACAAAAAAAATATATCTCCTCTATAACGTATTATTTCTCACTAGACCAACCAAATTATGATTTTCTGGGTTTAGGGGTTTCTGGTTACTACCTTCTTAAAAGGTAATTGTTGTTTCAAATAGAAATAATTATTTTTAAATCGTTAAAAAAGGAATGGATAAGCTAAATAAGTACACTTATATAATTATTACTGAAGTAGTAGATTTGAAATTAGTAGTAACAACAAACCAGAACGTAATAAATTGCATTTAGACAAGGTACTGGCTAACTATTTTCTCGCCAATTTTACTTTTTCCCTAGATAAAATAATGATTTTTTTTTTGTCTTCAGTCATTTGACTGGTTTGATGCAGCTCTCCAAGATTCCCCATCTAGTGCTAGTCATTTCATTTCGGTATACCCCTACATCCTACATCCCTGACAATTTGTTTTACATATTCCAAACATGGCATGCCTACACAATTTTTTCCTTCTACCTGTCCTTCCAATATTAAAGCGACTATTCCAGGATGCCTTAATATGTGGCCTATAAGTCTGTCTCTTCGTTTAGCTATATTTTTCCAAATGCTTCTTTCTTCATCTATTTGCCGCAACACCTCTGCATTTGTCACTTTATCCAACCATCTGATTTTTAACATTCTCCTATAGCACCACATTTCAAAAGCTTCTAATCTTTTCTTCTGAGATACTCCGATTGTCCAAGTTTCACTTCCATATAAAGCGACACTCAAAACATATACTTTCAAAAATATTTTCTTTTCCTGACATTTAAATTAATTTTTTTCCTCTCAATTTCCTAATGCATGTATACCACGCACACAAGCGTGCGCGATCATATATAAAATACACAACTCCCAGTTCACTCTCTGATTTTCCTATAAATCTCAGTAGTTAGGTAATAATTCTGAAATAGAATTTATAAAAAAAAGATACATTTTATCAAAACTTTATCAAAATTAAATACCTAAAAATATTAAGGATATTTTATAGATTTTCATGTTCTAATGCGAGTTAAACTTAATTTTCCTCAGCTAATATAAAGCAATTCATCCTTCTCTAAGCGTTTTCTATAATACTCCACCTCCTGGCGTTACGTACGATAAAAAAAATGGTTCAAAATTTTAGTAAACTACGAATTTTCATCTAGATTTATTCGAGTATTTATCCCAATATTTAGTATCAAACAATATTAAATTTTACTTCCAACTATTATTATTTGAAACATTTTTTCATAACTTTGAATAACGTTACTTTTTTTAATAAATTGTTTCAGTATAATTTTCGTATTAATATTAAGAAATATTTTAGTTTGATAATATAGCGTTTACGAACCCGAAAATCGTTTTATTTTAATTCCTAATACGAAGTAAAGGAAATACTGTGATCGCGAAAAAATTCAAATTTCAACGGAAATATGCATTCTGACCATCCTTGTTCCATTTTAATTAGATTCAGCGTGATGTCTGTACGAACGTATGTATCTCGCATAACTCAAAAACGATTAGCTGTAGAATGTTGAAATTTTAGATTTAGGACTGTTGTAAAATCTAGTTGTGCACCTCCCCTTTTTATTGCAATCGACTGGACCAAAAGTGTCCAAAATGCCCAAAATCCGAAAATTGGGGTTTTGGGTTTTTTCTTAACTGCTGTAATAATCCCTCATTGAGAGCTTTTAAACAATATATCATATGTGGTACTGATTTTCATTGGTTCCAGAGTTATAGCCAAAGAAAATTTTAATTAATGAAATATTTGCATCTTACAAGGGGAAGGCACATCGGTTCGAATCCTTTTTTTATATTTAAATATATTGATTTTTAAATAATTATTAACCTACGATTAAAAATAAATATGAACAAAAATCAGAAGTTGAAAGTAAAATAAAAATTATGTACTTTACATATTAATTAAAACATTTTTACACAGGTTAATCAATATATTTAAACTAAAAAAAGTTTAAATATAATGATTTTTTTTTGGTCTTCAGTCATTTGACTGGTTTGATGTAGCTCTCCAAGATTCCCCATCTAGTGCTAGTCATTTCATTTCGGTATACCCCTACATCCTACATCCCCAACAATTTGTTTTACATATTCCAAACGTGGCCTGCCTACACAATTTTTTCCTTCTACCTGTCCTTCCAACATTAAAGCGACCATTCCAGGGTGCCTTAGTATGTGGCCTAGAAGTCTGTCTCCTCTTTTAACTATATTTTTCCAAATGCTTCTAAAATAATGAATATAATTTTTTAATAATTAATTTTTATACGATATTAACCAAAAAATCATTATAATTAAATTTAGTACTTCTGTTTATTACACAAATCCCAGGAAATTTAAGTACCCTTGTGATGAACTTGTATTTAGGGTTACTAGTTACTACATATTTACTTTTACATAGGTAAAAAAAAAATAATAATAATTTATACTAATTATGAGCTGTTTGGCACTATAAACAGTAATTATATGAAAAACCTTAAAAGATTATTATAGTACTATTACTGAAACTAATACAAATCAGCATAATGTAGATTTGCGAGTAATGTATTGCTTTTTACTGCTTTAAAAAATGAAATATGATTTTTTATTGTAATTTTAAATAAGAATGATAAATAGTAAAATAAAAGTAAAGATATTTTACGTAAGAATATTTTTATTTATGTATTTTTTTGATAATCATTGGATTCAGATTAAATTTTTCTTGATTTCTACTAAATTTCAACATCGTTACAGATTTTTAACGTAATTTATTACACGTAAAAAATACTGTTTTTATATATATATTTATATATTCAAACTTTTGTGATGTAAATACTATAGTTTTTTTTTTGTTTTTTTTTTTGTAGAGGAATGAAAATTATTTTTTGCTTTAAGTCGTTTTAACAGGATAATTATAAATTATATCGGCTTACGTGTGTGGTTCTTATCAAATTTGAGCTTTCAAATAAATTTCGAGGAAAATACCCTAACGCATACATTACACTTAATTCCTATTCTCATTGTGATATTTACCACGAATGAATTTCCCGTTATAATTTATAATAAATACAAAATTAACTTGAACCAAAGTTTCGTTGATTAGATTAATTATGAAAATTTAAATTTGTTCGTGAATTTATGGTATTTAGTTATATTTTATGACAGTTATTTTAAACATAAATAATATTTCTCATCGTTTATTTGTATATTACTAGAGACAACTTATTTAGCTTATAATTGTCGTATGTTGTGTAATGTGTAATTTTATACGCCTACGTAATTAATTATCATATGTTGAGTTTCAGTTGATCTCTTCAAGGCTTATTAATATCATTACGCTCTCATTTAATAATAATAACATCTGTTTTATCTACTTCCCACCTCAGATATTTATCTCACTTAATGTACGTAGGTTTTAATGTCAAATTTATATTTTAAAAATCATATTTATTATGATTTATTTTCTCGTAAATATGTGATATTTTTGTTTTTTTTGTTATCTATAATGGTTACATATTATATATTTTCATTTCCATTGTAGATAAAATGTATTCAAATTGTATTTTTTTTTACACTTTCAAAATAATCAACAAACGGTTTTTGATCTTATATAATAGTGTCTTAGTTGTTAATTACCGCGCAAATAAAATAGAACATTAAAACAAAATAATAAAACAAAATTTTTTAAAACTTGCTTTATACTTTTTAGTCATATTTTAATCAAATTATTATAATACGTTGCGTGTGTTTAATTAGTAAGTTAATTTGGATTTCAAAAGAAAACATCATATATTGAAATTTGTAATATATTTTTAAAATATCAAACCACTAATTTACTTCCGTACGGGAGGATGTTTGCAAAAGTAGAAAAGAGGTAGAATATAGTATTGTCACCCGACTTTAGTAACTGTGAAAAATTTCTTCAATAGGCAATTTCAGGAAGTATGTTAAATTAAGGATGCAAGATTTGAGAACAGACACGAAAAAAAGACATTGTGAGTTTAAGAAAAGCAAGTAAAAATGGGAAAATTTCACATTAAGAAGGGAATTTGCTTCATGGAGAAAAATTTGGGTAGTGACAAAAGAAATGAAAATTATATATATGTATATGTAGTGAAAGATTCAGGAGGAAATCAAATTGAAGGGAAATAATTTGGAACTGATTCTAGACCTTGAAATAAGGAAAACATTTTATACAAATGTATGTCCAAAAACGCTTTGTTATCAAGTTACAGCTTGCGAAAAATTTCGCCTGAATTTCAGTTTCCTCAGTGAAATTGAACCCTATTAAAACGTTTAAGGCGTTATATAAGGGGTAAACTTCTCTTATGTTTGCGTCTCTTACCGTTCTTATGTTACGTCACTTATGTTTTTTACCGGTATTTATTTACTAGCATTCAAAAAAATTAATTAGTTATGCATGGATAATCAGAGTCTCGATCTATTAAGCTAATTTGAAATAACATATTTTATTAAGCTCTTCAAAAAATATAATGGAAGAAACTTGAATATTTTTGAAAAAGGATTCTGAATCAAAATTTATTTTAAATACATTGTTTGCACGATTTTTCTTCCAAATCAGTGGGTATTTGCTGAGAAATTATAAATATAATCTAACCATACTTAACCTACGTTCGCTATTCAAGGTTAGCGAGCGTAGGTTAAGTTTGGTTAGATTATAATTATAAGCAATAATGCTTATGTAGGACCTCTATTTCTCTACAATGAACAAACATTTGCAAATTTTCTAATTAGCCTTAAATTGTATGGGTTCATTACAATAAGCCTGAAAAATATCAGGCTGATTAGAAATTGCTAGATAATTTTCCAACTTGTCGGGCGCATTGAAAATGACGGCGCTCTTTACAATAAGCCTGATTTTTCAATTCGCCCACGACATGTATACTCCTATATATAATTATCTAAAGATAAAATGAGCAATTTATGAGTAGGAGGATCTATTACATCAAGGGTGGGGTTAAAATATTGTTATCTAGGATGGGAAGACCAGTTAATTTCTTAGTATATAAGAGAATTTTTTATGATATGTGTATTGTCACCAGAGGAAGCTTAGAAAATTCTAAATGAAACGTACTGTAATGTATAACTTTGTATAGTTGATTGGTTAACCCAAGATATTAATAAAGATAATATTTTTAAGTAAAATATGTCTTGTTATTAGAATTAATTCTATCCAATCAAAAGGAAGATACACTTAAATAAATATATATATTGTAAAAAAAATATTTTATTTGTCTCTCAGCTAATACTAATGAATCTATTTAAATTGGTGTACATATTGAAAGAAAATAAAAGTAGTATATAGTACTGAAGATGTTTCCTTTTCTTTTTTTGTTCTCCGCAGATAGGTCTTCAAGGACCACGAAAATATCATTTCTTGTAGTATCTTTTTCTTCCAGACATTCTTCATTCTTTCCGATTGTTTAGCTTTCTTTTCTTTATTCCATTACCTCTGTTATGTTTTTTCTTTTCACCTACAAGACCCTTTAATTCAAGAATTTTCTTTCTGTATTCTTTTCGATCTATTCAATAATTTTCTGTAGTTTTGAACTTTTTAAGTTCTTTTTTTTGTTTAAGATAGCCACCTTGACCTTTATAATTCCATAGTTTATTGGAAATCTGTTCGTTCAACCTTGATTAATTCATTCGGACCATGTGTTCATACGTTGTTTTCTTATTGTTACTTCTAGGTCATCAATTTTATTGTATATCTTTTTATCTGATCTCAGTCAGTGGCGTTCTTGGACAATAAATTATTCTTTTTACCTTGACGTGATTTTCTAAGTTATATTTATAGTTTCCATGCCGTATGAGATGACTGGTCTTAGAGCTGTACTTAATTTTACATTTGTAGAAAGGTCCTTTTAATATAATTAAAAAAAAAATAAATAAAATAATTTTATTTCTCACCTGATTTTATTAAAACTTTTAAATATTCCATACTTTTGTGAATTAAACATAATGGTTTCTTTGGCTGTCTGTTAATTATACTGTGTTATATAAATGTTTTTTTTTTTTCAGTTAAATAATTAATTTTTTTTCTTTTACAGGTAAGTGCTTTTTCCGTTTGCTTACCATCATACTTGCGGGTGGTAAGTTATTATTATTATTATTATTAACTAAAATTATTATTTATTTGTTCTAACTGTTTCTATGATTTCTTAATTTTGAAAATTTCATTACCCACTTAAAAACTCCAATGGACTGTTCTGTTTAATCATCTTTAATATTTTTAAGCATTCTAATAATAAGTTTTTATTTGGATGATTCTTTTTCTCTATAAGAAATAATCCAGATCATTGCTTTTAATCGATTATTGTTTGCTTACCTATCAGGAAGATACTAACTTTTGTAGTTATTATGCGATGTTTGAGTATGGTTTCCGATCTTTTCAATGAAGAGATAGAGATTTCCTCTTTTATTCAGTAGGTACTGTGTTTGAATCCTATCACCCAGTATAAAATTCATTTCCTATCATAAAAATAAAGCAAGGATAATTGTAATTGAATATATTCTCATAGATAGAAGAAAAATATAAAAAAAGAAATATAAAAATCCAGGAATTATTTTATGAGACTAAAATCAGCTGGATTTTTAAAAGGTTTAATTAATATCTTTAGAGTGATTCAGGAGAAAAAGGAAATAAGTTGGGAATTGGTTCTAGAGCTTGAAATAAGGGAAATCGTTCACATAAACATATATCCGAAAACGCTGTATTATCGAGTTACAGCTAGCGAAAAACTTCGCCCGGATTTCAGTTTTCTTGGTAAAATGAGTTCATATTCACATTTTTATTTTTTATATAAAAGGGTAAACTTTATGATATTTTATGTTTTTTGACCTAAAAAATCGAATAAAACAGGTCCCAGAATTGTATCTCCCCTAGTTATCATGATGTACGACTTAAAATAGAAAAATTCGGTGATAAAAACATGTTTTTATAGGTTTAAAGTATAATAACTTTGTTAAAAAATTAATAAATTTGAAAATATTATTATCAAAACTTTTAGAGAATCAATTTTGAGAAAATTGATGTAATAAAGTCTATGAAAAACAAAAACAGAATAACTTACAGATAATACAGGATGTTTATGTAAATTAATACATCATAAACCATAGTGAGTATTTTCTTAAAAGTATTTTTCAAACGTCTTAAGTTATTGTACAAAAGACAGTTATAAAAAACAAATAATTTACAATAAATGATCAAAAATTCCACCGTTGCCATCGATGCACTTTTCAACTGGTTTCCTTAATATTTTCTGTCCCCCTAGTGATATCTTCGTGTTCCTTCAGGAGGGAATTGAGAATGCTAGCGATAAGTTCATCACGTATGTCTACTTTTTGTTTGTGTACTACGCATTTTATTTATCCCCATAATTACTAATCTAAGGGAGTAAGATCCGTAGATCTAGGTGACCAATTTACTGGCCCTTACGTCCAACGCATTTACTATTAAATTTTTCATCTACGAATTGTCTTACTTCATTCATAAAATGTGTTGGTGCTCCATTTAAGTTAATACATTTCAATTCGTTTCGCCAATAAAAAATTTTCAAGCACTGTAAGAAATTCATTGTTTAAAAATTTTCAGATAATTTTATCTGGACACATTGTATGAAAGGTATTAGTTATGATAGTTTATTATAATTTGTCCAAATTCATAAAATATTTTTGTTAATTTTAATTCTTTTTTTTTTTAATAATAATAAAAGTTGATTTTTTTCATAGATTCGTACATAAAATTTCTCAAAATTAAATTCAACAAGTTTTGATAATAAAATTTACGCATTTATTAGTCGTTTAACAAATTTATTGTATTTCAAACCAACAAAACCATGTTTTTCGTCACCGAATTTTTCTGTTTTACGGTGGATATCATGAAAAGTATGGGAGATGCAGTTCTGTGACCTGGTTTATTCGATTTTTCAGGTAAATAAATGTGAGAAACCATGAAGGTTAGTAATTATATAACGCTTTAAAAATTTCAGTATGACCTCATTTCAACAGGGGAAGTGAAATCTGAGCGAAATCTTCCACCTCATGAATCTTCCTGTATATTAAAATCGGGAAATATTGAACATGTGCTGTATCTCTAGGAGGTTTAAACTTAATGAAATTTTTTACACGTGATTAAATTTAGATTTAATCACGAGATTTAAAATTTTAATTATTTAGAATAATTCTGTATTAAATAAACAATATTAAACTCACCTGGTTGTTCTAGTGGTAAAATCATTACCTCAAATCAGCTGTTTAACAAATGACTTTCAAAGTCGAAGGTTCTGAGGTTCAAATCCTGTTAATGATAGGTTACTTTTAATTAGATTTGAATACTAAATAGTAAGTTGTAAGTTAGCAGTTGGGGTCCAATTAACCACACATTTCAGGAATGATCGCCGTGAGTCTGTACAAGAGTACACCTTATTTATATAAATAATATTCATCTCATTAGGCCATAAGATTGCTTATTGTTCACAGGTTAAAAAGATCGAAATGTGTACATTAATGATAGGATATAAAATTTATATTAAAGGCTCCTTTAACATTGTTAAAATTTAATTTTATAATTTTTTTTTAACTTTAGTTTTTTTTCATTTTTCGAAGATCTTTTAAAATTACCTTTTCCTAAGTAACGTTTCATGAGAATACGAATAGTTTTCAGTGGATTGGAAGTAATATTTCTCCATCCTTAATAAAAGGAATTTTATATATTTTTTTTGTTTTAATTACTACTTACTCCAAAGGATAAAATTAAACTTTTTTTTCGAAATTTCAGAATAAAAATAACTTTTAAACGCTAATAAACAGTTCTGTTAATATTAAGATTTGTTAAATGTTTTATTTTTTTTTTTGTATTTTTTTTTAGTTTTCGCTTATAATTGTGATATTTCCAGTATTCAAGAATATCAAAATAATAATAAAAATACATTTTTTTTAACTTTTTGATGAGGTGAAAATGCATCTATGCACAGTTTGTGGGACCAGGTCACGGACTAGTCACTAAAATACCTTTGGCTCTAAGAGCCTTACACTAATGATATTCTAGGCTCTACGACTATCTACTAGCGCCGCTCGTTCTGTCACCCATCGGACACATTCAAAAAATGTGTGGTCGTCACTGTCATACGCCTCAGAGCAATATGGTGATTCAGCTCTGTCAATTTTATCCAGATAGGCTCGGTAGTCTGGACAGGAACTGGGTCACGAAATAATCGAATTCTCCCTGCGGACGCTCCACCCACGGTCGGAGTTGTCAGATGAGTCTGGCTGTCGAATAATAAAAATTACTTTAATAATTTTTTCTGATATTTAATATAGTAATGGAATAAGTATACGGAATTTAAATTTAATGATTACACTTCTATTTTATTAGTACATAATTCTAAAAAGTACTTTTATGGATTAGGAAATACATTTCAAAGTGGTATACAGGATACGCTCATTTAAATTTAAGGGAAAATTATAGCTCTTTCGGGAATTATTTCCCTCTGATAAGAATTTGCGTTCTGTGACAGCAGATGTAACTTAATATATTCATATTTTTAAAAAGGACTGTCTTTCTGTATGAATATTTTATTATAGTTGATAGAGTACCATAAAAAAGTGTATAAAACTTATTATTATTATTATTATTATTTTAAATTTTATGACATAAAATATTTTATTCCGTAATGTTAATGTTTAACTTATGATTATGTGCCATTAGGGACCCCATCAAATGTCTATAAATCTAGAAACAGAAAGTAAATTCTAATAACAGATGTGTTTCATATTATTAATCACTCATTAATTACCCAATGTGTACGTAAAAAAAGTAAATAAATAAATAAATATTGAATGACTTATTTAATTACATCAAAAGAGAATTTTAGTGCTCCAAGTTATACAACTTGTTTCACTCTAAAACTTGTAAAGCCGTGTCGGTTTCTAAAAGTAATAAAATAAAATACATCGTGATTCCATTACAATAACAATTTATTTCTTTGTTTTATCTGCAACTTGACTTAATATTAACATTATTTTTTATCTTAAATTGTCTTATGTATTTTCAGGTTTATTTTTCTTTAAAATCTGTCTTTTACACTTATTAATTCTATTGATGGATTGTTTAATCTTACGTAAGCTATCATATTAGTTCTTCTTTCTCTAAAGAAAATTTTCACCTAGTTCGTATAAGTACCGGGTGATTCAAAAAGTTTTTCACAACTTTAAAAGCATATAAAAATTTATTGAGATAACTTCAATCGAGGTCTAATTTCATAGAAAAACACATCAAGTTTGTATCCAATATTCACTTTGGTTCGATATGGTTTACATTTGTAATGCAACATACACCCCACACCCCACATGAAGTCGATTTCATTCCAGATTGTAACCAGTAAATTGGGTGTCACCTCTGCAACTGAGGGTGTTGATTCTAAATCTCAGATTAATTACAGAATAGCACAATACAAAATTAAAAGAATGTGATACCTTCGAATGGACAAAAATGACAACACCGTTTTCTCTTTAAGGGCGTTAAATTCTAAATAATGAGATGGCATATAATAAAGTGAAAAACATTTAAATCAAAATCTTTTACCAGATATGTATATTTTTACAATGGTTTTGGTTATTCAGTTTTATTCACAAAGATATTTGGAATACAAATTTCGTTGGCAGCGCTTTTTTGACCTATTCTATTTAATAAAAATTATGAATTTGAATATTACAATATTTTTGATAGTAATGCTGATTTATATAATAATATTTAAAAAATAAATTGCTAATTTGAAAAATTTCTCGAAAAAAAATGTGGAGGGGATGTAAATTCAGCGTTCCGGCACTTTTTTAGCACTATTATCCTGATTACATCTAAAATTAAAAATTTTCCTCTCTAAGGAATATTAAATAACCTTGATTAAGAATAATTAGCAAGATTCTACGTTAAGATTACATAATATTTTAAATATTTGATTTAGCATATTTAGATAAATGGTTGGAATAATTTTATTAACCTTTTTTATTTAATAACATATTTAACGTTTATGTGTTACATTTAATTTACAGTGTACTTGAACTTAATCTGAAGGTTAGAGGTAAACGTTTTCTATATATGTATATTTTGTATTTGTGTATGTACATATGTAGTGTGTTTGAGTTTGAATATGTGTATGCTTAAATTATAATTGTTCCTTCTGTTACATGATAAACCTTTGTTATTGCTGTATACAAAGGAGGTTTATATGAATTAATATCAGCAAATAATGTGGTTTCAAACTTAATTATTATTACTCTGATTCAAATTATAACTGACGGTCGTATTGTTATATAAAACATAAAAGACGTGAGTAGATATTTAATAATTACATCCCAAGTTTATCACGTTCATGGTTTGTTTTGTCGGTGATAAAACGGAATACTCGTGTATTATTTTTTATTATCTGTCTCGTTTCTTTGTTGACACTAGTCTTTTTATCCATTTCTCTCGTAACCATTTCCTTATCTTCTTGACTATTTTTCTTTGTCATCCTAACATACCTTGTAATTTCTTATTTAAATCAATCTGATTAGAATTACAAAAAGGTAGATAGAAATAAAATACATTTTATAATCTAATTACTATTTTACCTTAGTTTAGATTTATTATTACTACAAAATGTAATTTAATCATATTTAAATTCCTAACATAAGTTTGTAATTATTCAATATGAGTCTTATTTTGAAGACGGACACATCTTTAATTTTTATTTTCTGAATTATTACATAAACCGTTTCTAAATGTTTACCTTATCTGTTGTTGTAGTAATTATATTTCAATAAATAATTAAAATATAAAACCCACTTACCAACAAATCTTTTTTAGCGCTTTCGCAAACGAATTACATCTTAAATTTAAATCTAGGAATTTAAATTTTATTTTATTATTTAAAAAAAAAATTAAAACTTTGTCGTCATAAATAGAATTGTTATGTAAAGTGTGTAGAATATATAACAGTGGTCGTCGTTTGTTTAAAATTGTGTCGACTTAACATCCTCTCATTATGAATTTTCTACTGTTATCAAATACGCCGTTATCATAACGGTGGAGACATTTATAATGATGACCACCGGATTAAAAACATGACGACCACTGTTATACACACTTACATAACATTGTTAACATACTTTACATAACAATTCTATTTATGACGACAAAGTTTTAGTTTTTTTTTTTTTTTTAAGAATAATATAACAACTTTGAAGTATCTGAAGATGGAATTCGTTTCCGAAAGTGCTTGAACGCATAAAAAGATTTGCTGATAAGCGGGGGATTTCAATTATTTGTTGTATAATCATACCCACGGGCCATGTTTGAAGAAATTATTAATTATATTTTATAGTTATATCGCTGGCTATCTAGTAATGTGTGCAATCTATTTCAATCGTGTACTGCGTATTTTTTCTATGCTTGTCACTCATATTCTTCCGAAATGCGTTTGATTAATTTAATCTGTGACTTGCCAGATAAACAATATTTTGTTCGTTTTTTTACAAGCTTAAAGGATTTTACATAATCCTAAATTTTGCGTACAGGGTTATGAAATGTCGTTTCGTTAAGCGACAGGGAATACAAATAGCTTTCTGCAAAGGCGAGTTGTCACAATACTGTTTATTCGTCAATCCATCAAAGTGAAATAGGAAGTTGGTATTTATCTCCTGTTCCCATAAAGCTAGAAATAAACTAGTTTTAAATTTTGTAACGAAGAATTTGGTACAAGTAATGCTCACTGTAACTGATTGGAACAATTTTGTTAGATAAATTTGTGTGGACATATTGCCTTCAATGGACAGACTGAAACGGAATTGTGTCGGGAGAAAAACGTAAATATCTTACTGATCCCCCAAGGAATAACCCAACTAAAAAATAATATTTCAAAAACCGATCTACAAAGGACCGGAACGCAACTCCGTCTATTTTAAAATAAACATATATATAACTTTCATTAAAAATTGAATTCCCGCCAGGCAGTTTGAAAAACCCTGCAGTAAGGGGTCGATGTCCAGGCTCTCAGATTATTAGGAGGACAAAATATTCCGTAATATCTTTGCGTTCTGTGGTTACGTAGGAATGGTGTAAACGTGGAAATAGACGAATTCCTTTTTTCAACGCGAAAATAGTTTATAGCTTCGGTTTACCCTTAGCAATGAGTGTTTGCAGGAATTGCAGAGAAACAAAAGGATGTTTCATATATGCGGTCCCCGATCGAACCAAACACACTTTACCGAGTGTTATAAAGGAGTATATTAGAAAAGGATTATATTAGACCTTGGACGAACCTAATTTATGGTTGTTGGTGTAGTTGCGATGATATACCTAATCTACAAGGTTACTTACATAATCTACAAGGTTAATTTTATTCATCAAACTGTTAATGACTGCTAACTTTCGAGATTACCTGGATGTCTATAAACAGTGGACATTTTTTTTGGCAGCAGTAAAAATACGAAATTGAAAGGAGTTTAGTACATCGAGATCTACGCTAGACTCCTATTTATGCAAATCCTGGTCAACTTAAGATCGATCAAATTTTACAGGATATCGCCTTATTTTGGCTTTCACACATGAACAAATGTCAAGACTTCTTTTTACTATTATAATATCGATTTAGGAACCGTGTCCTGTTTTGAAAGAAGTTACTCCAGTATTTATCCAAACTAAAAATGTTTACCATTATTTTGAATAATTTTTACTCAATTTTTTTTTGTCTATTTTTGGCTTAAACTGATTGGTGGAAATGATGAGTTCAGTTTTATTAACTTCACTACATAAATTAAGATTTGTTTTGAACAGAACGATTGTAGGAATTCAAACAATGTTAGTCATAAAATAATATATTTAATACATTTATCATAATATACGTGTCACTCGGTCAACGTTGTAAATTGATTAATATTGTATAAATACTATACTGAATATTATGATATCTTTGTTTATGATTGGTAGATAAGGTTTATAAACAGACTTCTCTGTACGTATTATCAGATATAAAATTAAATTTTTCAATTTGAATAATGGTATTACCAAATTTCCATATTTTCATTTCCATAGAAAAAACTCTCGGATAATTTCAAAGCTTATTTTCTTAATTAAAAAAAAAAAATCAGTGCTTTTTTAATACGTAATATCAACATTTTTATATACGAACAAATAATTTTAATATTTTTGAGAATTATATACGAGTAATTTCAGCTTTTTAATCAACTTTTGGTCTAGTGGTGAACGCGTCTTCCGAAATCAGCTGATTTGGAAGTCGAGAGTTTCAGAGTTCCAAGTCCTAGTAAAAGCAGTTACTTTTATACGGATTTGAATACTAGATCGTGTATACCGATGTTCTTTGGTGGTTGGGTTTCAATTAACTACACACCTCAGGAATGGTCGAACTGAGACTGTACAAGATTACACTTCATTTACACTGATGCATATCATCTTCTGAAGTATTATCTGAACGGTAGTTACCGGAGGCTAAACAGGAAAAAAAAGAAAAAAAGCTTTTTAATCAGGGTTAATAAGTTAGGGTCAATAAGTCTTTAAATAATAATAATTAAATCTTTTTTATAAACCTTAAATGTTTTACGTCGAACGAGTACATAAATGTGTGCTGAAATAAATTTTATTGATATCATTTGTATTTCCGTGTTTGTTATTTCATTCACTAATTTTTTAATTTAAATAATAATAACATCTATTATTATATAATAATAATTTATTTTTAAGCATCTTCATCTATTTGCCTTAGTTTTTCATTTATTAATATTTTAGATAATTAACATAATGTTTTTTTTTCTTTCCCGTCTAGATAGCGCTGTAGCAGAGCTACAGCTCTAGAACGGAAAGTAATCCGTCCAATTTGGCCATCGTTTACACCGGATTTTGACTTTTTATACCTAAGAGACCCAAAAAACCCAAAAAACCGGATGAAACATTTTCTGTTTTTTCATGTTAATGTTCGTATGTACATATGCGTGTTCGTTGGTGGACTCTAAATCAACTAAATTTCAAAATCTCTAGAACTAACCGAACCGATTTTGACCAAAGTTAGTCAGATTACTTCTATATATTGGGCATTGATGCCATTAAATTTTCATCTTAAAAGATCAGGAGGGTGAGGGTTTCGTTTTTAAGTCTTATCAGGATTAATCAGGGTTGACGATCAAATGACATTTTTAAACTGCTTCACCAACAAATTAATGCATGAAAAACTGAATTTTTGTCTATTTATATCGTAGATAAGGATTTTATTATAATATTTTTAAAAAATGTGTAATTATAATATTATCGTGTATGATTGATTATATTTTAAATTAATAACAATTTTTTATTATCAATTTTGCTTTAATTTATATTACTGTTATATTTTTAACTTTTATACTATTAATAATTTTTTTATATTATTTCAGTCCATGAATTATCTATATAAAAATATTAATTCATTACGTTTTTAAATTAGCCTTAAAAAAATGTTAGAAAATTTTTTAACAGAATTAATCTTTTGTTTCAACAAATGATCAGCTGGAATGCGTTATTTTTTCATTCTTTTTAATCATTATATAAGTAGTATTTTCTTTATGTAAATTAATGTAGCATTATCGGTTAAATTTGTTTAAATCAGCTCTTACAATTCTTCAAAAATTAGAATATTATCAATCAAAATTTACAATCGCAGATTCAATTTATGGATCATCATTTCTTTTTTAACAACAGGATTCCACTGAATTCACGTAATTGTAGGAACAACATTCTTAACAACTATACGAGGTTTTCGTAAATATATTATTTTGTACATGTTAAATTTTTACCAAAATGCTAATGTGTAAAAGATCTCATTATGTCGTTTTTTTTTGGATAGATTAATTTTTCTTTAAATTATAAATTTTTCTATATTCACTTAAATGTTCTCTTAGGTATATAAAATTATTGAAAGACGTTTACGTGCTGCAAACACACTTTAACGTAATTCTATTTGTAATAAAAAAAGTAGTTGGTAGATAGGTACGATATTGCAATAGTTAAGGCTGTAAAAAAGGAAGTCATAAAACAAGGGTGGAAAGGTGGAATACTAATCTTGTTTGGTAGCTTTACGCATCAACTTTCTCCAAGATTATCTAAATCTTGGATCTCATCAAACTCCTTGTAAAAATTATTATTTCTTACCAAGATTGTATCAACATAAAAAATAACGATAAAAAATGAAAAACTAGTGTTTATTGCTTTTTATATCGACTGAAGATATACTGTAATATTTTGACTCAAATGACATGTTTGTTTCACACTGTAGATTCAACAAGTTCACATAATTTAAAATTGATTAGTAAGCAACTTGTTAGCCCATATCTTATAGTTCTGCAAAACAAATTCTATCATTCTATCACGTTTACGCGAATAGACAGTACATAAAATTAAATTAAAAACACTATCACACACTGGCACGTCAACTGGAGTGAATGTCTTAAAATATAGCTTAAAAATAATTCTAGTTTCTATGCAATCGGTATGATCGGGTATGATGCTGTAATTTTAAGTTTTAAACGATTTTTTTTCTTAAAGACAAATATTTTATTTTATGAAAAAATGTCCGTTGTTTCGTATGTATATTATCGTGAAAGTCCGAAATTAAAGAATGCCAATATTCTCCGGTGAATGTCGATACATACCGAATACGTCGGTGAAAGACCGAAATATTTGCTTCGCCGGTATATGTCGACAAACACAGATAAGTTGTGGTGGGGGTCGAAATGATAACTAGAAATTAAAAAAAAAAAAAACGCCCACTACCAATTTCTAAGTTTATGAAAAACCCTCGTAAAAAAGGGAGTTCAGATTTAAGCCAAGCATAACATAGGCTCGCTTCGCTCGCTAACCTCGTCTAATTGATGTTAAATATACAAATTATATATACGAGGGTTATTTTTTTTTTCAAGATCCGTTCGGTCACAAAATTAAAACCACAGTGAAAATAAAAAAAATTTTATTTGTAACAAGTACTTACATAGTTATGCTATTTCTCTACATAGTCGCCACTCCGATTTAGACATTTGTCGTAGCGTGGTACCAACTTTCCAATACCCTCGTCATAGAACGGAGCCGCATGTGTTTTCAACCATGTTTCTACGCACACAGTTTGCGGTACTGAAGTCTTTCAGCTCACAATGGTGTAGAAAGCTGACCTTGAAATTTCAGGAACGAATCACTCAATACAGAAATTGTGACCCGACGATTTCCTTGAATTGCCTTATCCACTCGCTCAACGAGATCATCGGTTGACACTCGCTTCCTTCCCTGACCGCCTGCATCATGAACACGTCCTGCTTTAAAGTTCCTGCACCATTGTCGCACTTTGCTGTCACTCATTGAAGTTTCACCGTACACATTACGTATTCGTCGATGAATTTCAGCTGCATTACACCCTTCAGCCTGAATAAATCGAATTACCGCACGCACTTCACACTTGGCGGGAGATACTATTGTTGTAGACATGTTTACGTGCTAGCTGCTTGTTCAAAACTAAACGAAGTGACGCGGGATGATTGAAGGCCATACTAGAGACGCTGCGCAACACATATGCGCAAAGGTTCATCCGAGTTTTGCGTGGGGTTTTTACTTCGTGACCGATCGGGCCTTGAAAAAAAAATAACCCTCGTATTATTCTCCAACATTGGAGGCGATTAATCAAATTCACCGCATTCAGCATGTACTGATGATGAAAATGGAATAAAAATATTTCGTGTAAAAAACTAAACAAATTCCAAACCATTTATTTTTACCTTTAATGTTCATCCATGTAGTTAGCATATTATGTATATCCTGATTGGCTTTTTCAATTTATAAAATGCTGAAAATTTGATTAAATTATTTTTAAATGCGGTGAATTTGATCGCCTCCAGTGTTGGAGAATAACATATATAATTTGTATATTTAACGTTGATTAGACGAGGTTAGCGAGCGAAGCGAGTGTGGGTTACGTTTGGCTTAAATTTAAACTTTCTTATTTTATGAAGGTTTCTCGTAATTTATTTTCCTTAGAGATTGGTATCGGGTGATTTTTTTAAATTTCTAGTTACAGTTTCGACACCCACCAGCGTTTATCTGTATTTGTAGACATACGAGGTGTGGCTACTAAATAACAAGACCAATGCTGTAAAATATTTTATTTTATATTTATACGTATTTTGTTATTATCTCCTTCAATATATACCCCTCCTCTAACCCTATAACGCTCCATGCGAATTTTCAATTGTTCGAAACGTGTTGGAAGTCTTCTTCTGGAAGCTCTTTCATGACGCGTGCCGCTTTTTCTTTTACAGCTTTCAACGGTCTGAAATCATGTTACTTTAATGCAGATTTGACGTTGGGGAACAGGTAAAAATTAGATGGTACCAGGTCAAACGAATAAGGCAAATGGTCTAACACTGGGATGTTATATTTGGCTATAAACGTCTTTACAGACAATGCAGTGTGAGCCCGTGCGTTGCCCTGATGAAGAACTCGTGACTTGTTCTTCCACAATTCAGGTCGTTTTTTTCTTATCAGAAAAAACGTTTTTTCTTATTAAAACTAAGAAGAAAACAACCGGAATTGTGGAAGAACAAGTGATGGGTTCTTCATTTTTTCACGGACTTGAACATAGTAATGTTGATTAATAGTTTGACCTTCAGGAACCCAGTAAAGGTTCACAATCCCATGAATATCGAAAAAACAATCATCATCGCTTTGAATTTTGATCATCATTTTCAATGCCTTTTCGGTCATCTTGCAAACGTTTAAATTACTCAAAAACCCGCGCATGTGATAAAAATTCATTGCCATATAATTTTTTTAATAAAAGATAAGTTTCAGTAGCGGTTTTCCAAGTTTCGTATGATATTTCACGAAAATTCTTTGCTCTAATAAAACAATTTTTTTTCGGCAAAACAAAAATACAAATTTTATCCAAACGAAGGCCACGGCCAGATTAATATGTCTACAGAAACTGGAGTGGCAACATTCGAAAGACAAGGCTTCATACTACTCAGCTGTCGGTCGTACGAATTTGGCATGCGCCAAATTGGCATGCGTTCTTCTGTAACAGCATTAGTCTCGTTATTTAATAGCCACACTTCGTATACCAGTGTAATTCCGAATAAGCAAATATTTCGGTCTTTCATCGACGTATTTGATATGTGTCGACATTTACCGGAGAGTATCTACATTTGCCAGATGTAGGTCTTTCACGGTAACATATACATTTACCAATGTATAACTTTCAATAAGAAGATATATTTTGAGGCTCTATATCTTCATAAATAAATATTTATTTATCATAGAAAATTCTGCACGGTTGCATCTTTTGTAATGAAAACTACAAAAAAATGTATTTAATGAATTATTTTGAAAACTTCATGTTGTTGGCAAGAAAACGTGATATATATATATATATATTCCTTTCTGTAAAATAAAATCCTTAAACTTTTCATTTTAATAACCTAAAAATACAGTATTTTACTTAATTTTTAATTATAATAAAATAAAATATGTAAGAAGGCATTTTTAATGTACAGAGAAGTTATGTAAATTTTATCAGATATAATGTATCTAAACCTATTGCTAATATTTGCACAACACTTCTTTACAATGATAAGTATACTCATATATATAGTTATCGATATTAAAACAATACATCTTTTGTTGGTGATGTTATTTTAAGGGTAACTTGTTCTGTTTGGGAAAATATTATTCTAAAATGTATAGGAAACTTTGAATGTAAAACACGTACCTAAAAGCTCTACCTACTGTCATACGACATATTCAATTAGGCAGAGATGTTACGTTCATTGCTTGTTCTCACCAATTCCCTCGTGTTGCTATCAAAGCTTTTTAAAAAATACATTTTTCAATTAAAAATGTAATTGCAAAAGTAAACTTTGTTTAATTTTTAAGTTTATTTTGGATCATATTGTGTTAATAAATTTAAATTTACCATTAAAATTAAATTCGCTAAATATACAATTTAAACTTTAAGGTTATAATTTTATTTTTAAAATAAATTAATATACGAGGGCTATTCAGAAAGTAAGGAACGTTTTGGAATTTTAAAAAACCAAGTACAAGAAAAACTTTTTATTATATACATGTGAAAGAGGGACTAAAATACTACTTGTCAACATAATCACCATACAAATTCAGACACTTATCATAGTGGTAGACAAGCTTTGAAATTTCTGTGTCATACAATTCTGCCGCCTGTGATCTCAACCACTCAGTGACGCACCTATTTTGCACAAAATTTGTGGTAGCCTAGCTTCTGTGAAACAATTTCAAACAATAAAGTCCGTGAAACTTGTGGGAAACATAGAGAAAGCTCAGTTATTGTGAAACGGCGGTTTTCACGAATCTTTTTGTCAACTTTGGAGACCAGATCGTCAGTCACAATGCTCGGACGTCCACTCTTCTCTTTATCGCGAACGTTTTTTCGGCCATTTTTAAACTGAATGCACCACTTCCTGACAGAACTTTCACTCATTACGTTGTTCCCGATGAATTTCTATTGGTTTTAAGTTTTTGCCAACAAAAAACGAATCACAGACCGCACCTCACAACTGGCGGGTTTTTCGATTACAGCATACATTTCCAATTTGTATATAACAAAACGGGCAGTGCGGAGCCGTTGTCACGACTGGGCGCTGACTAAGGTGCCGAGCAAGAGCACACGAATATATACGCGATTGGCGTGCACCTGGCGGCGTCAGGTGGTAACGTTCCTTACTTTCTGAATAGTCCTCGTATTACCTTATTATATATATATTACCATATATACCTTTTTATAACATTTACTAGCTGGTCGGGGCTCACTTCGCTTGCTCGATCGTCTAGTCAGGGGCAGGCACCCTGGATTCCCGGGGCCCAGTTCAGCCAGGTGAACCCCGGAGCCGACTCAGAGGCTCCTCGAAGCTTACCCTAGGGCCGCAGAGCTCGCTTCGGTGCTTAGCCATAGAGCTCCGCCTAGCCATAGAGCTCTATGGAACTCCGCTCCATAGAGCTCCATGGATCCCCGCAATGTTCATTACCCGTATGGTTGTGAGAATAATACTGGTAAATAACAACTAATGTATTCAGGCTTTATAGAAACCTGACAAAAAAACTAAATTACAAAAGATAGAGTGTGGTAGTAACTATGGAAACTTAAGTACTCTCAACTTTAACGAAGAAAAGTTCATAACTTATTTCTTTTACAATGCAGAAAGAAATATAACAATGAAATAAAAGGATTAATCTTTCTTTTTCTTTAATGAATATCTTTAATTCAGAATTTCATTGGGGAACTTAGGGCCTTAATTTATGACTTAATATCTTCTCTGGGATAACGGGAATGTATCCTGAAAATTTGAAAACAGTCGGTCGGTCGGTCGGTTCTCGCTTGACCGTGTTGCAAACAAACTGACAAATTGGCAAACAAACGGCTTTACATAATTGTAAGAAAGATGTTCAGAATTTATTTTTTTCGTTTAGTTATTAACCATATTTCCTTCTTGCAGCATAGCTCTAGAACTGTTATACCAGGAAAGCAAAAGATTAAATAATGACAATAAAGACATAAACATAGAAATGAACTCTTAATTAAAAAACTGTGACTAAATAAAATAATGTATTTAATAATTATTGACAATTTAATTATAAACAGTTTACTTCGTGTTTTTATAATAAATCATGTTTACTTATTGGAATAAATTTTGTAAAAATACGAATTGCTCTTAAAATGTTACTGATTTTTTTTCATGATTATATTATATTAATAAAATAAGAATTTAAAAATATTATCCAATAAAATTTCAGGAAAAATAAAATTGAGGAAATGAAATGAAGAGAAATAATAAAAAAAGAGGTACGGAAATTGTAATCTAATTTAAAAATGTTGACGTTTTTAACGCTTAGTCAAATAATTAAATTTCTGTTTGATAACATGGTTTAATTTTATTATACGAAATTTTCTTTAAGTATCGTATTTTAAAGTAGATATACTCTAAAAATTCATTAAATAAATGATTTTATAGATAATAAATAAAATTACGTATACTAAAAGAGTTTATATAGGCTAATGTTTAATTAATTTTGAAATGAGAGATAAACTCTTCAGTTTGTTTTCCTCTTTGTTAGTACTCTTACATCTTATCTGCTTTTAATAAAAAGAAAGAAAGAAATCTATATTCCTTTGTTTATATTACCTAATTGACAAGTCCTTTATAATAATTAATTTTACAAATAAAGTTTGTTTTATCATAATTTTATTATTTTTTTATATTACTCTTAAATAAAATATTTTTTGTATTTCAGAATTTCAAGTAATTTTAACTTTCTTATTTTTTAAATCTATATCATTTATGTATATGAGGTTCAGAAAATAACCGACATTTATTTTTTTAAATTTTTATTATTAAGTTTACAGATTATTGGTCCTTGTCCTGTTCAAAGCACTCCTCTTCCCTTGTTCACACATTTTTCCCAGCGGCGTTTCTACTTCGCGAAGCAGTCCTGGATACTTTCATTTGAAATGACATTTAAAAGTCATTACGTATTTGTTTTAATGTCATCAATAATCTCAAAACGGCGTCCTTTCATTACTAATCTTAATTTCGGAAATAACAAAAAAAAAATCACAAGCAGCCAGGTCTGATGAATAGGAAAGACAAGGGCTGAGACATCTGATTTTTGGCACAAAACTGACTAATTGACAAAGCTGAGTGTTCAGGTGGATTGTCGTAGTGAATGAACCATCTCGACACAATTCTGATCTTTTTTGCGGATTTTTTCACGTAATCGTTGTAAAATGTCTTGATAGTACGCACAGTTCACTGGTTTACCTTGAGGCAATAATTCAAAATGCACAATTCCATTAAAATCGAAAAAAAAGAGAGCGTCACTTTGATACTAGATCGAAACTGACGTGCTTTCTTGGGGCGTGGAGAGCCTTTGCCAATCCATTGTGTTGATTGAACTTTTGTCTCGATATCGCATTCGTGATTAATAATAAGGCGGAGATAGATTTCACCGGTGCTAAGTAGGGGATTAAAAAGATTTCCTCCTTAAAATTAAGAAAAACTTCAAATTTACTAAATACGACAATGGTTGCATGTGAAAAAAGTTTCACATGTTTAGCATATGACAAGCCTCATCTTCTTACAATTCTAGCAACATTTTGGTCATCCCTTGCCGTAACGGTTGGTCATATCAAAAATTGTTTCAGATAAACGTTTTATATATAACGTTCAGATAAACATTTTATATATATATATAAACTTTTGAACTGACGTTGGTTTAGGGGCCCGGGGATGTGAAACGCGAAGATATGTCGAAATTTTCCGGAAGTCGAATCATAGTACCAATTACAATTGGTAGCTTTCTTATGAAATCTACCTCATATAAAGTAATAATTAAGAAAGTTTTGCCATTATACTTCCATAATTCCAATGCACAGCAACTTTCCGAACGCTCTGTATAACTATGTATTCATACATACAATTACAATTCTAGCAATATTTTGGTCATCCCTTGCAGTAAGGGTTGGTCATATCAGAAATTGTTTCTGATAAAAGTAATATGTACGTTGCAATCGTTCAACTAGAGAACAATAATCAACCCTTCAACGGCCCAATGATATGAGGTGATATATGCTACATTTAAATGATGTGTAGTCTTGTACAGACTCAGGCCGACCATTTCTGAGACGTGTGGTTAATTGAACCCCAACCATTGTAATACACCGGCATCAACTAGATCACGGCATCAGTAGATCCTAGTAAAAGCAATTAACTTTTACTAGAATTTGAACTCAGAAACTTCGACTTCCAAAATCACCTGTTAAACAACTGATTTACGACGACGAGTTAACCATTAGAGCAGCCCGGTGGGATATCTTTTAGTGCTATTACATTTTGTTAATATAACAGATATTAAAAGCTAAAATACTAGCCTAACCTAAAAAATATTTTTTTATGCGATATATATGTATAAACTTTAATTTAAAGTGAGGAAATAATAGCCATTTATTTTAGAACTAATTTTCACTTCTATAAGAAAGGAGGATCTTAATATGCTTCCGTTTGCCGTTTATAATACTTAAACTAATGGACCAAAAGATTTTCCAAACAACTTGTTTAAGATTAAATTAAAATGTAATGTTTCTTTTTACAAAAACAATATTTCTCTGGTAATTAGTTTTTTGATAAAACCATATAATTTTGAATTTCCTGCCAAGTTGTTTAAATTAGTTCAATTTTTAATTATTTTATTTTTTCTATCTATTAATTAACTTTTTATATATGCACAACTGTTGCCTCGTAAAGTAATTAATTTTCTGTATTGTACTACTGCTATTCTGTTTAGCATTTTTTCAGACTTTCCTTGGTTTTTCCAGGAAAGAAGTGGAAAAATTCTGTTCCATTTTGTTATCCCTATAGTATCTGATAGAATCTATAGAATGTTCGGACGAAAATCGCAAATATCTCGAAACGGTCGGTCCTAGCATTCTGGAAAATCTGTTCAACCCGCTCAACAAATCCTCATCCGCTCCCAGTAGTACCCGTCGGATGATAATATTTTCAAGTGCCCCCGGGGCGCCGTTCGGAAATTGGGGAGAAGGTGCGATTGGGTGCCACCGTAATATCTCGGGAACCGCTCCTCCGATTGTCAGGTTCAAACGGCGTATGTATCACCAGGTCGAGCGCTAACTGATTAACGCATCGGGTGCACTCTTGATCGACCGGATCTTGGTTATCCAGAAATTAAATCGTTTAGTCTTGTGTTTTATTGCACTAACCCACCGTAATACCTATCCGATCTTTCGCTAAATACGCTCAAACCTGTGCGCTAGCGCAGCTGTAAAGTATAAACTTATGAAAACTAAAAAGTAGTAATTAAAAAATATATAAAACAACTTTTTAAAAACCACTCTTATATTTTTTATTTTTTTTTTGTCTTCAGTCATTTGACTGGTTTGATGCAGCTCTCCAAGATTCCCTATCTAGTGCTAGTCGTTTCATTTCAGTATACCCTCTACATCCTACATCCCTAACAGTTTGTTCTACATATTCCAAACGTGGCCTGCCTACACAATTTTTTCCTTCTACCTGTCCTTCCAATATTAAAGCGACTATTCCAGGATGCCTTAGTATGTGGCCTATAAGTCTGTCTCTTCTTTTAACTATATTTTTCAAAAATGCTTCTTTCTTCATCTATTTGCCGCAATACCTCTTCGTTTGTCACTTTATCCACCCATCTGATTTTTAACATTCTCCTATAGCACCACATTTCAAAAGCTTCTAATCTTTTCTTCTCACATACTCCGATTGTCCAAGTTTCACTTCCATATAAAGCGACACTCCAAACATATACTTTCAAAAATACTTTGTTTTCCTGACATTTAAATTAATTTTTGATGTCAACAAATTATATTTCTTACTGAAGGCTCGTTTCGCCTGTGCTATTCGGCATTTTATTTCGCTCCTGCTTCGTCCATCTTTAGTAACTCTACTTCCCAGATTACAAAATTCCTCTACGTCCATAATCTTTTCTCCTCCTATTTTCACATTCAGTGGTCCATCTTTGTTATTTCTACTACATTTCATTACTTTTGTTTTGTTCTTGTTTATTTTCATACGATAGTTCTTGCGTAGAACTTCATCCATGCTATTCATTGTTTCGTCTAAATCCTTTTTACTCTCGGCTAGAATTACTATATCATCAGGAAATCGTAGCATCTTTATATTTTCACCGTGTACTGTTACTCCGAATCTAAATTGTTCTTTAACATCATTAACTGCTAGTTCCATGTAAAAATTAAAAGTAATGGGGATAGGGAACATCCTTGTCGGACTCCCTTTCTTTACGGCTTCTTTCTTATGTTCTTCAATTATTACTCTTACTGTTTGTTCAATTGTTTACTGTTACTTTTATATTAAATGCACTAAAAAATAAAATATAAAAATATGTAAAAAAAAATGTAAATACCACTCTTAAATTAAACGCTCTTAAAAACTCTTAATTAAACGCTTTTAAATTTAAAGGTAAAAGATAATTTTATAATGAATTTTTATGTGAAAGTCATAGCTTCAAACTAAAAATTTGCTTGTTGTGAAATCCATCCTGAGATACCGTCCTAAAATTATTTTAGTGCGTTTAATTTAAGATTGTTTTAACATTTTTTTACATATTTTTTATTTAACATTCAAAACGTTATTTGTATCCAGCCCGATACAAGAAAAAAAAATTTTTAATAGAGAAAAATATATAATTTTTATTTTGTGTGGAATAACTATTAAAATAAATATTTTAATATATATATATATTATATTTATAAATATATTTATTTATAATAAATATTAGGTTGTCTAAAAGATATTGAGCCTTTGGAGGTCAAAATTGAGAACACATTTATGGTTACTAGAAAGTAGCATTATGAGACCACATATGCATTTTTTTTTATGACTTTCTGCTGTTTTTCCGGTAATAACATAATCCCGTCGCTCTAAAACTATTGTTGTTTCCGGTCCAAATATTGTGACGTGTGATTTTAACAGGCCTTTAGTGAAGCTATCTTAACACAATTCCGGTGTTCTGCAGAGACCGAAACAAATGATAGTCTGATGGTGCCAGATCCGGGCTATACTGTGGAGCATTAAAACCTCTCAGTCAAGTTCACTCAATCTCAGACGGATCGTTAAAGATGTATGCGGTCTGGTTTTGTCAGCGCGGTATACGATACCCTTTCTCTTGGCCGGTTCAGGCCGTTTCTTTTAAATTATTTGCAATCGCGCTGTAATCGTCGACAGTATAGGTCTGAGTTTATTGTTCTGCCTGGCAGTAGCGGCTTGCGAGCACGATTCTCTTCCTAAGATAACCTTCCTGGGCGTCCGTCTGGGCTTTGCCACAGACCGTGGAGCTTCTCCTCGCTTCGACCACGATCTTTGTTGCAAATTGTTGTCGGAGGTTATCCACTTTTCATCAACCACTTCAGAAACGGATCGATTTCGTTAGCTTTCAGTAGAGATTCCCAGAAAGAATTTCGATGGAATAAATAGTTTTGAGTCAGAACATGCAGCACCTGAACGTCAAGCTTCTTTTTGTATTCAACTTTCTGAAAACGAGTTATCATTGTTTGGTGATGGATGTTAAGATGATGTCGTGACTATTATTTAGTCTACTTTTTTATGATTATAAACTTACAAACACGAGATCTGATTTGTTCTGCTGATGAATCCTCAACTGAAGATGTGATATTTTTTCTATTATATTTTTTTTTCAATACTAGTTCGGTATTATATAGTAGTACTCAGTAATATTCTGTTTTTACATATGAACTGATGGATGTATGGATCACGTTTTGATTTAGTTTCTTCAAAAACTCTGCTCCTTCTATTTATTTAATAGAAGAATTATCCAATACCAGTCATGATGAACTCACTGGTGTCTACGCTTTTTGACTCAAATGATAATTGCAGTCAATCTTAGATATTGTGTAATAATAATATTTTGAACGATTTTTCCCTAAGATTTTGTTTTATTTTAATATTTTTTAAGTTAATTTTATCTTTGCTATTTTCAAATATCTTTTATTTGCCGGTATATTGACTCACCCAGGTATACATTTTTTTTAAATTAAATTCCTTTTTCATTTTTTATTTATTTTTTACATTCTATTCACTGTATATCATTGCTTCGTTGTTGGAATTTATAACTTCTTTTATAAAATATAAAAAATTGTTTTCCAAGTCTTGAAATTTCATGCATTATGAATGGAAAAAGAATAGTTTTTTCTAAAAGTAATTTCTATCGATTTGGCTGCTATATAGAATGTAGGCTTTGGATGCTAATTTCAAATATATTGCTGAATCAATTTTGTTGAAACTTTTTTATTAAATCATTTTATATTATCTACAGGACTTGATAACAATCCTCGATCAATGTTATGTTTATAAATCAAATTTTTTCAATTAATTTTAATTAAAAGAGATAAAAGGATAATTTTTTTCAGAAACAGCACCTATAATATTGATTAAATTTTTAAATTTATTTAAATTTAAATCGTCTATTTTATGGAGCAGTTGATATGTTCAGAAATTTTTAAATATTAACTTAAAACATCGTTTTAATGAATAATTTTTTCATGTATCTTTTTTTTTATTTTTGTGGGTTAAATTGTTTGATAAATCTCTTTATTCCTTTCTATCCTGTGCCACTTTCTTATGCTTCAGTTTATACCTGTTACCTCCCACAAATATCTCTTTCTTATTTTATAATATCTATATTCTTTTTATCTTTCACTGCCATCTGAAACAGTTTTACTGTAACCGAGTTTCTTTATATAAATATATATATATATATTGCCAAGAGGGGATGTTCTGACTTCTGTCTTTCCGAATTCCTGTTATTTAGTTATTCGTCCTTTTTATATTCCTTACGGTATCGAAGTTACTACAGCCGCCCACGTTCTGCGATCTGAACCTTTTTCCTTCAAATTCCTTTTAGGAAGGAATTCCAAAAGGATTCCAAAAATTTCGAAAGGCTTTCGAATTCGTGCTATAACACTTTAATTTTGTTCTCTATTTATCATCATTTAATGTTCTGCCTGGTGGCAGGTTCCTTACGCCACCGGTATCTCCATTCTTTCTGTTCCAAGCCTTAGCCTTCATTCCCATGTAGTTTCCAATCATGACCTCTTCTATTAACTTACCTTTTTATTATTCCTCGTTTTTTTTTACCTTCTACTGACCCTTCCAATGCAGTTGTTAAAATTTATTTTTCTCTAACCACATATCCTAACTAGTTTCCTTTTCTTTTGCTTATTTCCCACACAAATGCTCGTTCTTCTTTAATTCTAATCTCCTCCTTTGTGATTTTTGGATTCCCTTTTGCTCATGTTTCGTTACAATAAAATATTACGTTCATAAAAAAAAAAACATTTTTTAATAATTTCTTTCTATTTTATAAATATTTGTTTATTCTTGAAAAAAAAAAATAAAAACATAGATTTATTTTCTATATAAAACACTTTCTTCTGGATTGTAAATATTTTTATGATAATAATTTTACTTTGTTAAAGATTTGTAACTTTAAAATATGTTGCATAATCTTCTGCCGTAATATTTAAGTCCTTAATCTCTTGTTTTTTGTTGCATTTAATTACCTTTGTTTTAGTGTGGTTTTTACTTATAAATGGAACTAAGTCTCAACAATTCATATCATCTATTCTATCTTCTATCTCATTCCTACTTTCAATCAAAATAATAACATTATTACCTTGAATCTCTTTATCTAAAGACACTTACTCTGTAATTTCATTTTAGCTTTTTAATTATTTTTTAATATACAAATAACCAAGCATAAAAAGACAAGCTGTGTGATTAATTATGATAAGTAGTTTTCGTATCTGTACCAGCGTATTGTATTTTTGGAATTATTTTGATTTTGATTATTGTGTTACGTTACAGTCTTAAAAAGAAATAATATTATGATTTTTTCTTCACAATCGATATATTTTGTATCTGTAGAGACTTTTTTTAATATATTTTCGTTTTTTTTAAGAAATTTGATTTTTAACCTTTTTAAGTGAATAACGTAATCGAGGAAGAAAAATATTTTTTTATCCTTTTTCCCTCACTTTCACCTCTTTTACGTTTTTCTTTTTTTTTGACCTCTGTCGCGTCTTCTTATACGATCACATTTAAAGCGTAAACGATTTTGCAAACGTGCTCAGACTACAGATAATTCAATTCGGAGAAATGTATTTTTATTTGTGGAAAAAAAGAGGTTCTTTCATTTTTCTTTACTCGCTTTTCGTATTTCAAAGTAGGTTTGACAGGAGAATGATTTATCAAAATATTGGAATAACTGACAAGAAAACACATAATACATACGTGCGCGTGCGTGTGTGTGTGTATGTATGTGTGTTATAGGGAAATTATTTTTTTTCTATATTTTTCATATGAATTTTATTTCTATAAAACATTGTTAAATACAGTTAAAGAAAGTTTTGTTCAAGATGTTATGAGAAAAATATTTACTCTAATAGAGCTGTAATGTATTTTACATTACCCTATTTCCGTAAGTTTCTATAGTTATTTATACAAACTAAGGATTAAGGTGCAAACCTTAATCTTTATAATGCGACCTTCGTAATTGAATCACGTTCAGCCTCCTTTTGCACTCGCGTGCGTGCACGCACCATGTGTACGGTATGTGCGAACGTATAAGAATACACTAATGTGTTAGCTACGTTTTAGTAACATTTACAAAAGTTTATTGGAATTTAACCTTAATTAGAAATAAATAAATCTCTATTGCTCTATTTTATTTTTGTGTAATCATACAATCTTAGTGAACCAAACAATCACAGAGAATTGTTTACATATCACGTTATTTATAACGAAATGAAGCTTATAAACTAATGAGTATATATAATTATTGTTCTTTGAATGGATAAAATATGAAATAAATAAAAAATACAAATGGCTAGTTAAGATAAATTTTATAAAAAAAAAAAAAAAAATACAAATGGCTAGTTAAGATAAATGTTAATAAGCACGTGATACTAAAAACAAAATTTCCTTGTTTGCTTCCTGTATTACTGGTGCAGAAAGTATATTCTCTGGATTTTGAAGTTTTATAAATATAAAATTCTATATCAGCATTCAGATCTAATTGAATTTTTAAATATTATTTTATTACTTCCTTGTACGAAATAAAAGAAGTATTATTCTCTCGAAGAATTTCGGTTTTCAGATTTCTACGGTAATATCTATCCATTTTGACCATCCCTGAATTCATATTGACTAGTTTCGGCGTGACGTACGCCGAAACTAGTATTATGCGATACGTACATATGTATCTCGCATAATTCAAAAACGATTAGCCATAGAATGTTGAAATTTTGGATTTAGGACTGTTGTAGCATATTTTTATGCACCTCCCCTTTTGATTGCAATCAACTGGACCAAAAGTATTCAAAGAAAACCAAATTCCAAATATATTTGGATTTTGGACTTTTTCTTAACTGCAGTAATAAGCTCTATTGAAAGCTTTTCAACGATATATACTGATACTTATTTTCATTGGTTCCAGAGTTATACCCCAATAAAATTTAAATAATGAAATGTTTCGATCTTATAAGGGGAAGGTACATCGGCGAGAATCCAACTTCATTTCCTTTTTTTTTTAATTTAAATGTATTGATTTAATAATAATTATTAACCTGTGATTGTAAAAAAATTTGTACAATATAAAAATAATTAATAATAAAAAAAAATGTAATAAAAAATATTTTAGTTTATTAGGCGTACAAGGAAATCATGTGGCGTCCACGTAAATTTTTTTGAAGTTAGTTTGTTTCGGTGAGAACATATTTTTTCTTTTTGGTGAGGATTCTTGCGTAGCTTGAATTTCATCGCTTGTAGCTAAAAAAATACTTAACTAGTCACAATGAAATTTTATACAAGCTAACTCATTCTACCGTCATATAATCTATTAAATCAGTACTTTTAACTATTTTTGTAATTGTTAATTTGTCGAATTGTCAATTTTTTAAAGCATCTTTGGTTCTGTAAACTTTTACTAACATGAGCTAAGGTTCGTTAACTGATCGTTATTTTAAATTTATAAATATAATGTTTGGTAATATATATTGCTGAGCTTACATGTGTTAGGAATTTTTATTTGTTAAGAATTTATTGCTTTAGTGAGGCAACTGAAAGAAGTGTAGAAATCATTTTTCGGTAAGTAAATTTTTCCCCTTTTTCAGATAATCGGTCGGTACTGCGCAGCGTAAATATAAATACGTATTAAGATAAATTAGTTGTATAAATTTGCAACTAGTGGTTGTACAAATCTATCACTGTCGTTTTTTTTTTTCTATTTTTTTACTGTAGGTTGGATTTAAAGATTCATTACATAATTATTGATTAAAAAATTAATAAAACAAATAAATTGTTGATTAATTATAAAAACTAATAACGAGGTAAGTACCAGATTTTATGATTGGGTTTAATAAATGAAATACTGTACACATTACTACAGTGAGTCAGGTTTGGCATCACTGCTGCTTTAGTCAATAACAAATTTCCCTGTGATTATGAACACAAGAATGCTTTGCCGTGATTCAGTCAGTTAAAACAGTGAATTCTTATCAAATAAAAAAATCCCTAAAAATTATGTTTAGCAATACTTTTATCAGATATAATATTTAGTAGAAAAAAGGTGGGGAAAATGTCACATGGTTTATGTTTCATTACACATGGTTTTGTTAAATGTTTTTGCCAATTGTAACTAAATAACATTCATGAATTTAGCGTGCTAACAACAAAAACGTTTACAACGAAAAACTTCAAAATCCTGAACATTTTTAGCTGTTTTTTAAGTTGTGATATTTTAAGACATATCTAACCCTAATGTTTTCCTTTTTTATCCCCAAAAGTCAAATATAATTTTGGATTAATCGTTAGTATCAACAGATACAAATAGTTCGTGCGCTGTGCGCTGTGCGCAGCCATCCGACGCACCACCAGTGGTCCGTTCTCCGCCAATAGCAGCTAAAATAAAAATGTGAGCACATACAATAAACAAACAAACCCTAGCACCACCTTTTAGAGATGGAGAGTGATTAATTTAAAATAACCTTATGGTAACGAATCTTGTCTCCTGTGTTTGTAGATGATTTAGATCCAATGATAATGTAATTTTACAAATTAAATAATAATATAAAAATAGTTTATCGTATACTGATCTGAAATTTTGTAAATTACGGTAATAGAATGGGTTAGCTTGTTGCTGTATAATAACAAGCGATGAAAGTCAAGCTATTTTAACAAAAATTGTACTTTTTTTCGTTCTCACGGTAATAACTTATCATAAAAATTTAACATTGTTATATGCAAAATAAAATAATATAAAACCCCATGCAACTTGTGAAATCTCTTGGATGGTTTTATTTTTATACTGTCAAACCTAAGCCTATATACTTTCTGCTTCGATATTAGTCACGTTTTATCTGCCGATGAATTTGAAGTGTAATAACATGTATCATAATTATGGTATAAAATCGAAGCTGATTATTTTCTGTACATCACGTATTATTTTAACGTATGAAAATATATAACATTTTCTGAAACTATTTCCAGTTAATCATCAAGAAATCGTATTTTATCACTTTCGTTGTCCAACGATTTTTCGGAAAATGATCGTAGTTTAAAATAATTTCTTTTATTGTCTATATTATGCTACAACAGTATTTTATATTACGGAGTTTCACTGTTATAATATTGTGCACTCATATATAAATAAGAAAGTTTTTGGATATGTCTGTCTGTTTGAAACTGCATCACGCGAGAAGCAATTGATTTCATTGCTTTGAAATGATTGCTTTCAAATTTTTCAGGATACATTTGTTATCACAGGAAAGGTTTTAAGCCATAAATCGAAGCCCTAGCTCCCTTGGGAGTTAAGGTATTAAGGATATTCATTAAAACAAAAATTAATCCTTTTACTTAATTATATTTCTGTCACCATGGCAATAACCAAGGATTGAGGATTACGAATATGTTATCCTCAAGGTCGGGCGAGCGAAGCGAACCCTGCCGGCTACTATATTTATAAAATATTTCAGATTTTTTCTTATTATGAAATATTCAGTTTAGCTTACCTTTCTTATATTTAAAAATATATGTAATGAAAAAAAGTTACATTAACCTACTTTATTTGAAATTGTTTAATTACTGTTTTTTTTTTTTTTTAGAAATCCTTTGTTATACTTTCAGGTATTTTTTATTGTTGTTATTTATAATTATTTAAATTAATCTTTTAATTATTATTTTTTTAAAACACAAAAAAAAAGCAATATAGGTTTTCTTTTTTTAATACTTTTATTTATAGTCGCATCGACAATTAAAGTCATTAGCGACGTAATGATAATTAAGTCATTATCAGTGTAATATAACTACTGGTAAATTTGTAGTCTTGAACAGACTCAGATCGAGTACTGCTGAGACGTATGGTTAATTGAAACCCAACCACCAAATAACACCAGTATCCACGATCTAGTATTCAAATCCGAATAAAAGTGGATTAATAAACCCACCTTTATTAAGATTTGAACCTGAAACTTCGACTTCGAAATTTTGATTTACGACGACGAGTTTACCACTAAACCAACCCGATGGGTTAATATAGGTTTTTGATATCTTGTTCTTTGTTTGTTTGTTTTTCTTTCTTTTTTTATTTATTCTTTGAAGTTAGTGTATGGTGAATTCTGATTTCCCTTGAGGATACTTTGAGATCTTCTTGTTTCAGCAATTTTATATTATATATAAAACACCAAATAAAACAATCCAATCTTCTCTGTGGTTTAAATTTTACCTTAATTTTAGTTTTTAACCTAATCATTTTCAAAATTATTTAATGATTCAGTATAATAATCGTATATTTATTAGGTTTTTTCTAGATGCTAATTAATTACATCCATACGTCCAGAAATTAAGTTATTGCTTTTTTGTTTTTTTTTTTTAATAAGTAAAGATGAGCTAATACATTTTTAATCTTATATCCTTTTAGTGATATCAACTTTATATTAAAAAACATTCTCAAATGCCCACGTACACATATGAGAGAATTTATTTTGTAAATTTAAGTACAATTAATTAGTGGTTAGAGGTGGTTCATGAGGTAAAATATTTTAAGAGATTGGTGAGGGATAATTTTTTCCTAGAATTCAATTTATGTATTATGGGAATTTAAAATCTTGATAAAGATTTCAGTATTGTTTTTTTTAATAAAAGGTGGTATTATTGAAAAATCATTTTTGAGAATTACCATTGATTAATCTATATTTATTTTAAAGGTTTTTTTATAAGTATTTTATAACCTTGATAAATCTATTACTATGTAAGTTTTAACAAAAATATTCTTTTCTATTATCGAAATTATTCATAAAATTGAATATCAGTTTTCAAGAAAAACAAGCGTCTAATACCTAGAAACAACATAAAGTGAATTTTTTTTCTCCGTTCTTCCCTGTTATTATTATCTCTTACATTAATTAACTTCATCATTTCGCTCATTTCAGAAAAGATTGGAAAGTGAATATCACTTTCCCTCACTGAAAGTAACTTTGAACTGTGTTCCTGTACATTAGATTCTTCCCTTTTGTGCCAGTTTTTGTAGGCTATATGTAGCCTATATTCTTTCTACAGAACGTTTTTCACTAAATGTCGTTCATACATCATTCTCTCCAACAGGTTAGTGAGAGGAAAGGCTTCCGGACGTAAAAATCTCCTGATTCATTTCTCACCTAAATCAAGAAATACAAATCTGGAGAAAATTAGAAATACATACAAATGTATTGGTTATAATTAATATAGGGAATTCAGATAAATATTACCGTCAAACAAATATTTAAGATTAAAAAACCTTTGCAAAAGCTCAACACTTGTGTAGAGGAATATTTTTTCGATTTGTAGTACTTCTAAGAGAATGGAAATTACCAATTTGTCCTCAAAGTCTACGCTAGAAACATCATCAGGAACGTGATAGATACATCATGGGGTGTCCAGCCGGGTATCTTCCAAAGCTCAGCCAAACCTTGTGAGAGGAAAGGCTTCCGGACGTAAAAATCTCCTGATTCATTTCTCACCTAAATCAAGAAAAACAAATCTGGAGAAAATTAGAAATACATACAAATGTATTGGTTATAATTAATAAAGGGAATTCAGATAAATATTACCGTCAAACAAATATTTAAGATTAAAAAACCTTTGCAAAAGCTCAACACTTGTGTAGAGGAATATTTTTTTCGATTTGTAGTACTTCTAAGAGAATGGAAATTACCAATTTGTCCTCAAAGTCTACGCTAGAAACATCATCAGGAACGTGATAGATATATCATGGGGTGTCCAGCCGGGTATCTTCCAAAGCTCAGCCAAACCTTGGCCTTTCAGCCGCGGAATACGGAATACCAATGTGAAAAACTCGACCCACACAAAAAGTGGCTGTGGCAATTAACGAGATCGTTTCTGGATGACTTTTGTCTGTTAGAATTGCGCCTGTTGAGAAGATCTACCATCTCTTTGGTTTCACTCCACCACAAATACGAGAGATGTAGCGATAGAAGGTGAGGGAAAGTGAAAAACTTCAGATTATCGTCATCCTGTTTTTGTTTACGAAGAGCAATACACCAGCCTGAAGTCGATAAAAAGCTTTCTTCCTTCGTCAGAACCCCTTCTTGACTATCTCGAGGTACGATGACTAGATATGAAAAAAATCTTGTTCCACAATCTTTCATGACATTACAAGAAGCTCTTTCTGGGCTCACAACTACCGTATGCTACCTGGCGAGGTCTAAATTATCAACGAACAGGCTGGACGAGATGCAAAACAAATTTCTCTCTAAATGGAAGTACATTGAAGAAGACAGAAGATACCGCTGCGGACTGATGTAGGATTACGAACACATCCTAGTTTATCCTCTCATGATTCACTCATGCACCCATGATGATCTGATATCAAGCAACGATAACGCTGTTTTCGTAGCCGAGTATTATAAAAATCAAATCTAATGAGCTCTGGACACTGATACTAAATATCCTGAATTAAGTCCAGAAATTTTCTGATGAAAACACGATTATATCACCCGTTCATTTCCTAATAATTGTTTTTTCTTTGATTATATTAGGAAGGTAATTTTTTATTTTTGGTATCTAATATCAATTATACTCATGAGCAACTATAAATTTAATGGTTGATCTTTGTTGGTCTGGTTGGTGATTGAGGATGACGCCATTCACTTGATTGCCGTTTTATCTCTGCCATGTAATACGAAATACATGTTTTATCGCTGGTAACAATCGAATTAAGGAACTCATCACCTTTTTCTGTGTAACGCTTCAACAATTCCAAAGCAGATCCCATTCAGATTTTTTATGACGTTCCGTTAAGATGTACGGAACCCAGCGTGCACAAACCTTTCTAAAACATAAATGGTCATGAACAATGCGACCGATAACAGCTCTTCAAACATCAATAAAAAAAAAGGGCGAATTCGGAAATCGTCATCATAGATGTTGATTTCATCATAGACACGTTTCAGCAAATCCTCGATGATTATCGAGGGCCTCCCCGAACGGCCTTCATCGTGCACCTTAATTCTGTTTTTTCTAAATCTTTGACACCATTTTCGGACGTTTCTTTTAGTCATTACATTATCACCTTACACAGCAACCAACTGCCTATGAATTTCAGCCGGCTTAACGTTTTGATGGTGTAAAAAACGTACAACTTCACAGTCCGCGGCAACATCGATTTTCCTGTTCATTTTATAACGTCATAACTCACGCGTAATCAAAGATACTACAACACGATAACTTACAGACAACAATGCAGTGTGTAGCCTGGCCATAAACGATACAGGTTCGACAACCTTGAGGAGAGAAATTTCCCAGCGGTCTTTATTTTAAAGATATCCCTCGTATATTTCCAATCTATTCGCATAACAATAAATAACGTGTTTTTCAAATTGAATATCGGAGGTTTAAAGTTATATAATACTGATTAACTTTTTACTTACATTAATAGATTATACATGAATGAAAGACAGCAACACAAACAGTTTTTCCTATAAGTTTTCAGTGTGAGCACCATTTATCACACGGTACACATCCAGCTGATAGGAGTGTTCATCCCATATTTTAATCAGTAAATCCGGAGTAATTTATGTGAAAGCTGTTTTAATCTTGTGTCTGAAGTCGGGAGGTCAGCTTTTAACGGTGGCACAGACACTTGATCCTTTATAAACCTCTAAGAAAAGAATCGCACGGAGTCAGATCGGGTGAACGTGGAAGCCACGGAAAATAAGCCCCTGACATCTGGTCCCCGGCGGCCGGGTAGAATTTCATCCAACCAATCCTATACAGCATTATGCCAGTGAGGAGGCGCACCATCTTGTTGCCAAAGAAAATTCTGTGGTTCGTAATGAAGTTAAGGAAAGAGCCATTGTTGTAGCATATTAAAATAGTTCATTCCAGACACACTTGCTTCCGGCCTACAACAAATAAAAACGACCCGTAAACTTGCCGACCGGTGACGACACAAAAGCATTCAGTTTTGGAGAGTCTCGTTCACACTGCAAATTTGGTGAAGATTTCCTGATCCCCAGATACGTACATTAGGAGTATTTACTTTTCCATTAGTATGAAATGTTGATTTTTCATGAATACGATACAATAAAGTCTTCATCGTCAAAGTGCATCATTCGTTTGCGAAGTTAGCATGCAAACATAATCTACAGGCTTTAGATTTTGTAACAGCCGTATACAATATGAACGCAGTTGTAAGCGTTCCTTTAAAACATGCCAAAACAGATTTCACTGGAATTGTTAATTCGCGGCTAACCTTCCCAACAGTTTTCCAAGAACTGTGCACAAAACTCTCTTACACCTTCAACATTGTCGTCGGACACTCTAGGTTATCCTGTACTTGTCCCTTTACAAATACAGTCAGTGGTTTCATATCGTTTATATCACCTTCAAATATTATTATCATTCGGGGTATAAAATTTCAAATAATACGCATGTTTAACCGTAATTCCAAAATCACACTTTGCAAACTGCAAAACACAGAACCCTTTTTCTTGGTGGGATCGCCATATTTGCTGCTAGCGCTTTCAAGTGGAAGGTATAGGAAACAGTTTATGAGCTTGCGCACAGCCAAAATTGTTTGAGTTACTCTTTTTCATTTGAGTTGCTCAATCAGTGTACGTGAAACTTAAGAAATATTGAATAGCTTTAAGACCTCTATATTCATTTGAAACGCACCTTTTTAATGTTGGTGTGTTCTAGGTTTTTCACTGCATCAAAGTCCATTTATAGATCCTTGATTTTCTTGGTCTTCGATTGTTTTATTTCATATGTTGTACTGAAATGTTTAATTTCTTCATCGATTGTGGGAGGATTTTTCTTTATTATGGTTTTGTATAAGTAGTAAATCATGATTTCAAAGAATTTTTGGTAGGAATCTCTGAAATAATTCAATATTATTTTAGTTTATTTCACTCTAGAGTTGTATTCGAAGGTTCAATAATTATTTTTTATTGGATGTTTGGATGTTTTATTTTTTTTTAATACATTTATATGCGACTTCCAGATACCTACAAAAAAATTTGTACGTGATAATTATTGTGGAATTTGAGAACTGTTTATAAATTCTAGAGATAAATTAATTTACAGATACAGTTTGTAAATACAGATTCATGTACCGTTATTTTTCCACTATATAAGAATAGCCAATGCTAGGAAAGTATTACAATTTTGTTGTCAGTTTTTTCATTTCAGAGAATAATTTAAATATGTTCATATTATTTAATTTTCTACTTCCTTTGCCATTCATGCATGATGTATAAACATTATTATAAATTACATGATGTGATGTAGAGAGATCTTCATGATGTAAATAACAGATTTTTGAAATAGTTTAGTAAGTAAAGATCATATGAAATTTCCGGTTTATCCTTGTTTTATTCAGAAACTCTTACATTTTATTTGTTTTTTTCTTGTATAAGAAATTTTAATATTGTGATTGGAGCCCTATTAAAATGTATTTGTTTTTTTTTCTGTTAACAATGATAACCAATAAAATATAAAATTTGTGATAGGTAATACTGAAAATTGCATAAAACTATTACTGGTTAGTATTAGTAAACATTGAATTTTTTGTTTTTAACTTGAAAGAGGATTTAGAAGAAACAATGAACGGCATAGATGAAGTCCTACGCAAGAACCATCGCATGAAAATAAACAAGAACAAAACAAAAGTAATGAAATGTAGTAGAAATAACAAAGATGGACCACTGAATGTGAAAATAGGAGGAGAAAAGATTATGGAGGTAGAAGAATTTTGTTATTTGGGAAGTAGAATTACTAAAGATGGACGAAGCAGGAGCGATATAAAATGCCGAATAGCACAAGCAAAACGAGCCTTCAGTAAGAAATATAATTTGTTTACATCAAAATTAATTTAAATATCAGGAAAAGATTTTTGAAAGTATATGTTTGGAGTGTCGCTTTATATGGAAGTGAAACTTGGACAATCGGAGTATCTGAGAAGAAAAGATTAGAAGCTTTTGAAATGTGGTGCTATAGGAGAATGTTAAAAATCAGATGGGTGGATAAAGTGACAAATGAAGAGGTATTGCGGCAAATAGATGAAGAAAGAAGCATTTGGAAAAATATAGTTAAAAGAAGAGACAGACTTATAGGCCACATACTAAGGCATCCTGGAATAGTCGCTTTAATATTGGAAGGACAGGTAGAAGGAAAAAATTGTGTAGGCAGGCCACGTTTGGAATATGTAGAACAAACTGTTAGGGATGTAGGATGTAGAGGGTATACTGAAATGAAACGACTAGCACTAAATAGGGAATCTTGGAGAGCTGCATCAAACCAGTCAAATGACTGAAGACAAAAAAAAAACTCGAGAAAAGTTTGGTTTAATTGGGTATCTTTTCCCTTTCATTTTTAAAAAAATATTCAGTTTTAAAAATTTATTTTGTAATCTTAATAAGAAACGTTAAATATTCAGTTTCGATTGATTGTAATTTTGTTTTTCTTTTTTCTATTAGAGAAATATTAATGTTTTAAAAAATAAATACTTGATAACCGAGATGGTGTTATCGGGTACTACAATTCTACACAATAAAATATTTACATTCTCTATTAAAAATGTACGCTTTACATTCATAATTAATCTGTATTTATTTCACCTCATTAAGGATCGGAAATTATTTTATTGTAGCGTTAATTATAATTAGGTATAATAAAACTTTAATATTTATGCAATTTAAATAAACGAAATTGTATCGGTAATAGACAACAAATTCATAAATTCAGGTAATTCATATAAAGCAAATTACGATTACGTAAATTAGTTCATTAATAATTAATGATATTCCGCATTAATGAGCATTAAATTGATTTGTATTTGAACTCAGAATCGTAATTAGTTAGTTTGGAGTATTAGTTTGTTGATATAACATATTTCCCTGTATATTAATTAGGTTTTTAGAATGTTAAACACTGTGCTGCTCTATTGAGTAAATAATTACAAATATTCGTTTAAATACAATTATTATAATTTTACAAGGGTATATGATTTATTAGACTATTTAATTTATGAAAAATTATGTTTTTATCTACTTATTTTAAATTGTTTTATCGCTTAATTCTGGTTTAACTTACATTAAGTATAAACAAAACCAGCTGTACCCTTCGCGCCGGATAAAATTCACAACTCCGTATATATATATATATATATATATATATATATATATATATATATATATATATATATATATACGGAGTTTTTATTAGTTATATATATATATATATATATTCATGTTTTACAAAACTTCCCAAAAAATTTGTTATTTTCCTGCCATCATAGGTCTAGAGCTACAGTTCAAGAAGGAAAATGTGGTAATCAGTCAAAAAATGGGGTATGGGTTTTTTTCGTGATGTTTCATGACCCAGTAACACAAAAAACAAAAAAAAAATAGGGGGAGTAATATTAATACGTATATACGTGCGTTAACGTGTTTCAAACTTAGTAATTTTTGACTTCATTTAATAGATTTTGGTGAAATTTTTTACCGATACTCGTAGATATGGGGCAATTTGTTGGAAAACTGTTAGGGTCAATACCTACAGGAGGTGTGCTACATTTTTTTTGGATTCAGTTTTCTAAAACGTTTGCTAACATAACTTGTACATATGTACATTCTTATCTTACTTTTAATCAAAAACTGATATCTTCTTATTTATTGCATACTTTTTAATTTAATTTTTTTTATCTCTTGCTAAACATAGTTGTATTGCAAATATTCCAAACAATACTTGACAATATTGGGTGTTGAGGAACCGATCAAAGTTTACAAATATCGAATTTTTTGAATTAAAAATTTTTTTTTTTTGGTTTATTTTCATGTACCGTTTTTTTCCACTATATAGGAATAAATATCAAATGCCAGGAAAGTATTACAACTTTGTTGTCGTTTTTTTTTTCATTTCAGAGAATAATTTAAATATTTTTAAATTTTGTTTTCTATTTTCATGTGGGGCAAGAAAAGGTTTTTCTAGTAACATTTATTCATAAAATTATTTACAAAACAATTTTGTAAAATAATTAACAATCTCTCTCTCTCTCTCTCTCTCTCTCTCTCTGTGTGTGTGTGTGTGTGTGTGTAAAACGTAACTAATGATAAGGTTTATAGGTATTTCTTTAAATGAAAGCTTTCTTCTGAAATAACATGCGACCTTAATTCGAACGCAGGACCTCTGATGAATGGTTGAGACGAATGAAAATTTTGTTTATCTTAATAGAAATTTTTTTCTTAATTTTGAAAATGATATAAAAAATTATAATTTACAACTGTAAATCCTTTTTACAGTTTTGAATATTTTGTTTTTATGGTGTATTGAACTAGCTTTAGAAATCTGTGTTAATTTCTTACGAATAAAATTAAAAAAAGGTTTTTTAATTAATTGTTGATATTTCCGAAAAAGGTTGTACATCTTTTATAACTGAAAGATTAAGGAAATTTTGATTATTTTGAAGAAAAAAATAACTGTGAAGAAACAAGTAGTTATCTGTTAAATTTAATTTAGTAAGCTACTTAAAGTGTTTGTATGAAATAACTGATTGTAAAATCTGTAAAACTGACTGTATGCTGTCCGATGTTAAGTCTCATTACTTGCTCAGTTAAGTAGTTAATTTAAATTAAATAAATTAGATTTAGAATAGAAATTATTATCAAAGATATATATATATATATTTTTTTTTTTCTTTTTTTTGAGCAAAGTAAACCTCGAAATACCAATCAGAAATTTCTTGAGTTTTATGCAAATTTTATTACCTATAAACATACAGAGATGGTCACTCCACTATATGTATAGAATAACTAATAATAAGTTATCGCGAATATTAAAACTATTTATTTCAATATTATACATATAGATTTTTTTTTTAGCATAAAAAACATTTCAGTAATTATCTATAATACTAAAAAATGTCTACTGGGCCTTTCAAATATAACTCCAGAGGCAAGCCAATACTGACTTTTTTTAAATAATGGTACTCCTCTAAGTATTACATAAATGAACATTATGTAAACAAAAAGCTTTTGGCCGTAAAGGTGATTGAAATATCGGTACATTGGCTTCGTAATATGTTACAAAAAATTCCCATAAATCGATTCATCGACATATCGATCTTTTTGCTCTTTGTAAATAGTTTTCTCATTACCCCGTAAATACATCAAATTTTGAAATTTATTTCAACGTAAAAGCATTATTGTTTCGTTAAACTTTTACTCGCCTCTGAAGTTAAACATATTTTTCAAGAACGTTTAGAAATATGAAATATTTCAATTTTTTTTAATTAATGGGATCCTGAGCACGTAATTCTGAATACCAACTAACCGAATTGAATATCTTTAATACTATCGAATTTTTTTATTTGTCCAGAGTACAGAACTTTTGACTCTCATTTATTATGTTTATTTTATTGTTGTATCGTCGGACATACCGTTTTTCGTATTTTATAGACTTAAGGTGGTTGAAATGAATAAAAACATTCTAAATCTTTGAAGGTAATTGACTAACCAGCTGATCTCTCTCTCTTTTTCTGTTTAGCTTCCGGAACCACCGTAAAGTATTAATTCAGAGGATGAATGAGGATGATACGTAAATGAAGTGTAGTCTTGTATAGTTTCAGGTCGACCATTTCTGAGATGGGTGGTTAATTAAAACCCAACCACCAAAGAACACCGGTATTCACGATCTAGTATTAAGAACCGTATAAAAGTAACTGCCTTTACTAAGATTTGAACCTTAAAACTGTGAACTTCGAAATCAGCTGGGTGATTTGCTATTGCGAGTTTACCACTAGATCAACGGGTTGATTTAGTGGCTACAAAAACTTTAATTCATCTCATCCTCTCAAGTAATACCTAACGGTGGTCCCGGAGGTTAAAAAAAAAGAAAAAAGTAAAATATAGCGTTGTTGTACAACATTAAGCTTTACGTACTTTATAGTAAACCAAAACACATTTTTTTTATATACGTTGGGTAAGGTTTTTCTAACATGGAATGTTAGAAGGAAAAGAAGGTTCTTATTGCAAGGTACGTGTACGAGTGTGGGTTTATGAAACACCCTTAGGCTCTTTCATTTCGTTCGAGAAACGACTTGAATCTGGAGATTCGTTGGCCTCTTTACATAATTATACAAAAACCATTTCGTTGCCGAATTTATTCTGTTAAGAACTGAAGCTATAACTAAATAAAAAAAGGAAATTTGAAAAATTTCTTGTGAGTAAAATCTTAACAAAAAAAGAAATTTCTAATAAAATTATTTTATTTTAGATCGGTACTGTTTTTTAAATATTTGAAATATTCTTAGATTTTTTTTATTATACTTTTTGATTTCGTTATGAAGTATATTTATTTGTTCAAAATTTATTTTAACAAAAAATATTTTTTTTTTATAGAAAATATATTTATGATGAAAAAATGAAAATTATAATGTGTGTGGGTGTGTGTGCGCGCGCGCGTACATTTTTTAGAATAGTAAAGAAAAAAATATTCGTAGAACTGAGGCCAATAGTGTTTTAAATATTAATAATTGACTTTAATTACGGCTCGGCGGTATGTTTCTCGCGTAACTTAAAAACGATTAGCCGTAGGATGTTGAAAATTCTGGATTTAGGACTGACTGTTGGAACATCTAGTTGTACACCTCCCCTTTTGATTGCAATCGACTGAACCGAAAAAGTCCAAAATCCAAAAAAATTGGATTTTTCCTTAACTGCAGTAATAAGAGAGCTTTTTCAACAATCTATCATAAATAGTTCTTATATTCATTGTTCCCAGAGTCATAGCCAAATAAAATTTTAATTAAGAAATATTTGGATCTTACAAGAGGAAAGCACATCGATTTGAATCCGACTTCATCTCCTTTTTTCTTTTTTTAATTTTTTTTTTTTTTATAAATTGATATATATTGATTTATTAATATATACTATAAAAAATGTTTTACAATAATTCAAAAATAAAAATAATAATTCAAAAATAAAAAAAATATCAGTTATTAATGAAATAAATTTTATGTACTTTTCATTTTAAAAAGACGTGTTTATATAATTTAATAGGCGTACAAGGAAGTCATGTGGTATCCACATCAGATTTTTAATTAATATTCTTTTATTTTTCAAACAATTTTCTATATAAATTATTAAAGAACAATTTTAAATTGAAATTCTAAATAATCCTTATTTAACATGTTAAGGAAAGATTTTCTGTTAAAGAAAAAAAATAATAATTTAACTTAATTTGACTAAATTTTATAATATAGACCCAGTACATTTGATAAATCTTGTTTTTTTTTTTTTTTTTTTTTTTTTTTTTTTAGAAATTAATTGAACTTTTATACCAACATAAAAATCAATACCTATTGTTAAACACATTATTTTGTTACCTTCGATAATGGGTTGTCAAATTGTTGACATTAGGGTGAGAGCTTAAACTTTAATATAAAATCTATCAAGTAAGTGTCAAATTTTTTAGGTTTTTTTTTTAAATAAAAAAATGTAATATTATATCAGTAATGGTAAATTTAGATAAAAAAATTTAGTTCATAAAATAAATAAATAAACCATATTTTTCATGAAGAAATTACTCGTAAATTGAAAATTAAGGTCATGTTTAATATATTGACTTTTGATTTTTTTTTTTTTTGCTTTTAATGTATTACACTTTTTATCGTATCTGTTTATACTGCACAATAAATCTTTGATCAAAACTTGTTTGTAATTATTGTTTTAATTTTATATTACATTTATCATTATTGTAATAATATTTTTCATATCTGATTGTACGTGTAATTTTATATCACAAGACACTAAAAAAAAAAAAGCAAGTTACTAAATATAAAGTAATCTAAGGGAGTCTGACCGGGCGGTCGTGCAGGTCACAAGCCCCTCGTAATGATTCGTTGACCAAAGACATTTCGTAGAAATGTCATTGAACTGTTAGCTGTGTACGCTGTGGCGTCCTGTTAAAGAAAAAAGTGAAACCAACCGTGATTGATTTCCGCTTCTGTTAACTGATTAGTAAACTTTGTTAAAACAGTACAATAACAACCACTGTTAAATGTATTTTTAAAAAAGATTGGATCCACAATGCGCGTTCTACTCACACCGACTCAGATTCAAATCTTCTCTTCGAGTATAAATTGTTCATGTAATTCACGGTAGTTAGTTGTCAACCACAGTCGTGTATTTTGTGAATTAATATATCCTCCCAGTCGAAATCACGCTTTATCTGTAAAAACTTAATGTCAAGAATACCTACGGAATTTTGCTCAATAAAACCTTTAAACCATTGACAATAATCTAGTCCTTTGGTATGATTTATAGGTTTCAGTTCTCGAAGACACATTATTTTGTAAGGGAAAAGTTTCAGTTCTTTTCTTCCAGCTTTATGTGCGGTAGCAAGTCCGATATCTTTCTCTTATAACGAACCTACAGGGCAACCATCCTAACACCGAAAGTACAGAATGCACTACATAATTCTAAAGCATACTGCTCAACGATTTTCCGAAAGGATTGTGTAATTTTGTAAATAATATGTTGTGTTCCTGAGTGTTAGGTTTTCCTGTTTTGTTTTTTTAATATTTGATTTATTTTTTTATTTTCTTTGTGTAAAATATTAAACAGGTTTTACAGGTTTAATCGAGGATTATCTTGATTACACTCTACAAAAACAAATTATAAGAGATGATTTAGAGTTTCTAAATTATTTTTATATGAATATTCTTAATATAAAGAAACATTTTGACAAATGTGTATATTCATAAGATAATCTCAAAACGACCTTTGATATTATTACATTATTGGAAATTTGGGTTAAGAATAATGATAAATTCATGCGTAATATAAACGGGTGTAAATCTGTGAATAAGAATACGAAATATAGTCAAAACGACGGCATCTGCTGTTATATTAGAGATAATTTAGAAATCGATTTCATTAATTGTAATATCGATAGTTATAATTCTTTGCGATTTGATCTTAAATTAGATAAAAAATCTATACAAACAATCGTAATTTATAAATCACTTAGTATTAACTTAAATTTATTTCTGAATGGTTTAAATCATTTGTTCTTAAAGTGGGTGATAACGACCCCTTGTGGGCGTTGGAGGCCTTCAGGGGGGGGGGCAGTAGAAGAAGACTCACGGAAAATTAGGGGGCGTTCAAACAGTCAAGAAAGGTGATGACTGATTAAAATAATCTGATGTTGGTGTACACCACATGACTTTCGTGTACGACCAATAAATTACATATACACATTTTTACCTGCACTTCATTTAAACTTATTTCATTTGAAAGTGAGATACGATTTTCAATTCTTAAGAAAAATGACCCTACAAATTTCCTTAGCATATTACGAGAGGTTACCGTTAGTAAATACCGTTTCATTGTAAAAAAAATTATTCAGAAAACTTTAAAATATTTTTTATTTTTCTTAAACTACGTACCTTACACTACGCTATATAATCGCCACATGAATTGAGACATTTATTGTAGCGATATACTAGCTTCACTATTCACGTCGTATTCTTCTGCCGCCATTCTATTTAGTCACTGATAGTGGCATTTATAAGTTCATCGACACCCGCGAATTGCTTACCGCTCAAAATTCCTTTCAATTTCCCAAACAAATGGTAATCAGAAGGAGCTAAGTCCGAACCATATGGTGGGTGATCGCAAATTTGCCATCCAAATGTTCTCAATAAATCACGTGTCGGACCCGCAACATGTGGTCATGCATTATCGTACAGCAGGACGACGCCGTCTGTCAGCCGCCTCAATTCGGCGATTTTGAATGCGCGCCGTAACTTACGTAGAGTTTCGCAGTAGGCTTCTGCATTTATAGTAGTTCCACGTAGCGTGAAATCAATCAGCAGTATACCAAACCGATCCCAAAAGACAGTGACCATCAGTTTTCGTCCAAATGGCTACGGCTTGTCCTTTGTTGGTCTGGTTGGTCCGTTAAGATGTGCTGCATCCAACGTGCAGAAACCTTTCTGAAGCCTAAATGATCGTGAACAATGCGACCCATAACAGCTCTTCAAACATCAGGAAAAAGAAGGGCCATGTCGAAAATCGTTGAGCGATGATTTTTACTGATTTCATCATCGACGCGTTTCAACAAGTAGTCGCTGACTATCGTGGACTTCCCCGAACGTTCTTCATCGTGCTCATTAATTCTGTTATTTCTAAACCTTTGACACCATTTTCAGACGTTTCGTTCATTCATTACATTATCACCGTACACAGCAACCAACTGCCCATGAATTTCAGCCGGCTTAACGTTTTAACGGTTTAAAAAACGTATGACTCCACTTATTTCACAGTCGATTTTCCTATTCATTTTATAACGTAATAATTCACACTTCATCAAAAAGAGTACAACGCAACAACTTACAGACAATGCAGTGTGTACATTACTAGCGTGGCCATGAACGACACAGGTTCGTCAACCTTAAGGAGAGAAATTTCCCAGCAGACTTTACTTTAGAGATATCCCTCGTGTATTAGTTTATATATTACCTTTGATTCACGCCGCTCAAGTAGATATGTGGTGTAATTGAGAACGTATCGGATCCGTAACCATACACACATCGGTTCGAATCCGAATTCATATATGTATATATTTTTTTATCTTTTTTTTAAATTTAAATATATTGATTTATTAATAATTATTTACTTCTGATTGTAAAAGTTTTTAAATAAAAATAAAAGTACATAAAATTTTATTTCACTATAACTTTGATTTTTTCAAATTTTTTTCTTAATTGGTATTATTGAATTATTATTTATTGTTAAAAAGTTATTTACAATCAGAGGTTAATAATTATTAATAAATCAATATATTTAATTAAAAAAAGAAATAGATAAAACGAAAAAAGGAGATGAAGTTTGATTCGAACCGATGTGGCTTCCCCTTGTAAGATCCAAATATTTCATTAATTAAAATTTTATTTGGCTATAAATCTGCAACCAATGAAAATAAGTATGACTTATGATATATCGTTGAAAAGCTCTCAATGCGAGAATTTAGAGCTTTACTGCAGTTAAGAAAAAGTCCAAAATCCAAATGTTTCAAAATTAAATCACCGCTTTATTTAGAGGTCTGACTGTACACACATTTTTGTCCCAGCCGATTGCAATCAGAAGGAGAACATCCCAACTAGGTGTTACCACAGTTCTAAATGCAAAATTTCAACATTCTACGGCTAATCTTTTTGAGTTATGCGAGATAAATTCCCTACATATATATGTACGTACAAACGTCACGCTGAAGCTAACAAAATGGATTCAGGGATGATCAAAATGGATATTTCGGTTGAAAACCGAAATTCAATTTTCGCGATTACAATACTTCCTTTATTTCGTACAAGGAAGTAAAAAAACTGATGTGGACATCATATTACTTCCTTGTACGCCTATTAAATTACATATACAATTTTTTTTTTTTAAATGAAAAGTACATAAAATTTTATTTCATTAATAAACATCTGATATTTTTTCATATTTTCTTTTATTGAATTATTATATTTTGTAAAACTTTTTTTACAGTCAGACGTTAATAAATTAATATATTTAAATTAAAAAAAGGAGCGTGAATAATAACATGAACACTAAACTCATTGCCAGTAATTAAGTTTTCCTTATGCTTTGCAAAGCCCTTTGTGTATTTCATAACTGTTAACATTTTTTTAAGTATAAGTGAATTGAATTAATAAAAATACTTTATTTGAAGTAACTAAGAGAGCAAACAAATAGTTTAAGTCTCGGACGAGGATATAGACAAGTTTCTCGATCTTATTTATGTGATAAAAAGTTTAAAATGGTTTTTATGTTTATTTATTGATATCGTTAAATATTTATTATTATTATTATTATTATTATTATTATTATCAATAAAGGTATATTACATGGTTCTATCTTTATGCTCGTCCCTTGTACCATGTTATTTCAATTCTCTTCCTTTTCCAATTTAACTCCTCCTCTCACCTACCATTTCTTTTGAAATCTTATATAATTTTTTTTCTTCTACATCCTCACACATCTGATCTTTATAACACTTCTTTAATCTTCTCACATCCTTCTATGATATTTCCCAGTTATTCTATTCTAATTTAATTTTCTGACACATTTTTCATTTTTCAGCCTCCTTGATTATTTAATTATATTTCATTTCTTCCATGCCCATATTTTAAATCTCCCCAGCCTTTGAAAGGCTTCATCTGTTCAGAAGTACACTTCAAACATAACACTTTACAAGATAACTTTTCAAGTTTAACTTCATCTTACCAGCTCAAGAACTATTTCTTAACTATTATTATTCTAGTAGTTTAAATTAGATTTTAATTTATGAAATTCTATGTTAACGTTATATGTAATTATTATTGTGTTTTACTTGATCAGTACTTGCTTTCTTTTTTTCTAAACATTTCTAGTTTTGTTCTATCCTTTTCTCAGTAATCCTTTCTGAATTTTTATTTCATACTGTTATTTTTCTTCTATCACAAAATTTATTTTAGTTTAATATTCTCTGCTTCACGTCGTCTATAATAAAATATATTTTTTCCAGAACTAATTCCTTAATCCAGTTTTAGAGTTTTTTTATCATATTTATAATAGATTGTTTATCGTAACATTGTTAATTAAAAGTAAACTAATTAAAAAATAAGTTTACACATTTTTAGAATTTAAAAGAGCTGCTCATGCAGTATTGCATGACTTTCCCGGCTTTTAATAATAAAAACTGAAAGATTTAGAGCCAAAAAATGAAACAGAATATATATTGTTTTAAAGTAGACATTTTAAATTTTAATTACTCATATTCAGGGTAAGCTACGACAAATTTGCTTAAGTAAAGTTTCTCTAAATCTAAGTCTCTTAAAATAAAAGCTTAACTAAGAAACAGAAAATTCTCATGCAATTTTTTTCTAGTCCAGGGTATATAATTTTAACAAAGTATAAAACATTCGTGGTAGGTCTATATAAGAAGTATAAATTTCAAAAAAAAAATTTGAAAAATATTTAAATGAAGGTAGAGTAAAAAATTAAAATATTTTTTTCAGGGGTGGGAGTTGATGTTTTGAAATAAAGCGTTTTTGGATTATATCCATTGAACGTAACAAATTTGCTTTAATAAAGTTTTCTCTGAAAAATTCAAATTGGTTTCTTCGCGATATCCACCCACCTTTTTAACCAATTTAAAAAACAAAATAATATGATCAGTGCTAGAAATATTTAATTGATCAATCCTGTACATACATAGAATCCGTACATGGTTTACATAAGTGATTCTCAAACCTTTCTTTTATCCTACCGCCCACGTTGAGAATCAAACATTTTCTAGCGTTCCCCAAAATGTTTAAACTTAGCATCTATAAAAAATAATAATTGCAATTGCTATTTTTAAGATGTGCTCTTAATAACAGCAATATCAATTATTGTTTTTAAACATGGCATATCCTATTTCTGAGTTGAAACTTACATTTTAAATGAAAGAAATTAAAAAGCATATTTAATCATGTTTGGAATTTTTTTTTATTAAAATTGCTTTCAAAAAATTTATAATTTTATAAGAGAGATATACAAAAAAAAGAAGAAATTCAAGCTAAAGTCTTCAGCTTTTAAACGATTTTAATGCGGTTTACTGAAACAATTTCGTTTCCCCTAACCGTTCGATCAAACACGAAAAAAAATGTTCAAATTTTTAAAACTTTTCTTACGGTTTTTTTTTTTAATTTGATGATTATTGAAATCTGAAGTGTACTGTCAAAAAGTAGAGTGAGTATTCATGCTTTAATTTTTTTTTTATTCGTTTCTCTGAGCCTCTTGGTTACAGAGTTAAAGTAGTTTGAATGCAATCATTTTTTATCATAAATATAGGTATCTCTTTAATTTTTTGTAGTAGTATAGTAGGTATTTAATTTTAGTTTGAAATATCAGGAAAACATAATTTTTGCCTTTTTTTTAATCAGCCTTCGGCTTCCTAGATCGCCTGAACGCTCCCTATTCTATGTGGGCCTTCTACCGTCCCCCTGAAGCCCTCCAGTCCCCACAAGGGGGCGTTATAGCCCACTTTGAAAACGAATGGTCTAGATGTATTAACAGAACGTTTAAACCTAAAGATTTGGAAAAAAAACCCAATAAGCCATTTTTTAAATGATAACCAAAGTTTCTCCTGTTCGTATAACTATTCTATCTATATTCGCTGGGAAAGTAAAATTTAGAAAACTTAATAAAATTAGTTTATTTTAGGAATTTTTAATTTTTTTTGTTCAATTAATAAAAATGATACGCACGAATGCGCTAAAACAAGAATAGATCTCCCTAAACATTCTTATTTCTAATTCTACATTAGTAACAATTATTATTGTTATTGATGCATGATTTTGACTCTGTTGTTAATGTCAATGTTTAAAAGTCTTTTTGTTATACCATACATTCTAATGTAGAAAATACGATATGAAGTCAATTTCTGATGTTTATTTCTCTGTGACATTAAATACAGAAGCTACAGATCATTAATAATAATATAATTTGTATTCCTTAAAACACAAATTAACACAACTACACGTACTTGTGATGCAATTGATTATGTGGAAGAAGTAATTCAATCGTAAATAAATTATTGAACTATCAATAAATTGGTTAATTGTACAGAGCTACCTACATATTCTCAACTCAATGTTACATACAATCTATAACATGTAGTATATTTTACTCAAATCTAATTGCGGTTGTTTTGTTGTGGTTACAGTGGTCGTCTTTATTTGGTAACCTTTACAACCAATCGCATGAATATTTGAACAAGTATAGGTATACATGCGCATGCGCACACACCCACACACACTTACGGATATACATGTTTGTGAATGAAACAAAGGGCTGAAAATAATTACGTACCACGCTCTGTGGTTTGAAGTCGATTTAACATGTTGCTTCTTGTACTGTAACTAATAAATATTTAAATGTTTATCATAATATTTCATTAGTTAAAATAAAAGTTTGTTATGGTACAGTTACTTCTTTTACAATTTGTTTATTATATTTTTATATTATCACTGAAGTTAACATAGATAATATTATTTCGGAAGATTTTATAGTTGTCAGCATTTTTACATTTTAAAAGTACTAAAAATATGATGTTAGGTTTTTAAAAACCCCTACTTTTATATTAAAAAAAAACAGCTTTTCACACAGACAAAAAAGAAGAAAAACTAGCGACTTGATACAACTATGAAAAATTATGTAAAAGAACACTATATACAGTTAATCACGAAGTTCTCTCCAGACTTTCGTAACCTATTCTATTAGTCAAAATAATGGAAAACGTTCACATAAACAAACATCTTAAAATGCTTCCTTTGCGAGTTACGCCTAGTGAAAGATTTCGCTCGGATTTTAGCTACCCCAGTGAAATGAGATTATACTAAATTTTTAGGAAGTTAATTAACGTGGCAGAATTAGTGATTTTTTATGTTTCAAATAAAATAGGTCCCAAAACCGTATCTGCAGTAGTTTTTGAAAAATCTGGGGTGAAAACCCTGTTTTTTATGTTTGACATACAAAGAAATATGTGTAAAAAGTTTTAAATTTAATAAATTGGTAATAAACACATTAAACTTTTATGCAAAACTTGTAGAGGATTTAATTCGGAACAATATGGTGTAAGATAAGTTGAATAAAATAAATAAAAGTTAGAAAAGTTGTGATTTATCTAGAAACAGCATATTAATATGTTTATTACAAAAGTACTTATTTAATGTAAACAAACACAATTTTTTTTTGGTGATAGTAAAATTTGTAAAAACAAAAAAATTTACTGTTAAAAAATTAAAAAAAAAAAAAAAAAAAAAACTGGAAATAACACAACAGTTGTAAAATTAAAATATATAATATTATTCCGAAAAATTTTTTACTTTTTAGCATTTTTAAATTTTAAAAGTACTAAAAATTGTGTTACAAATTTTTTGTGTGAGTGTGTATAATTTTTTCCTTTTTTTTTGATAATGATAAATTAATTCATCACAGAAGATTTTGAAGCTTGTTTGTGGGAATATGAAAATGCAATTGAATGTTGCATCGTATAAAAACCGCCATACTTTACAGAGATTTATTTCCTTAGTGTCCCGGGAACGGGTTAACATAAATTATGCAGTATTGTTTCTTAGGTTACAGTTCTATTAAATAAATATTTACATATAAAACTGGTGTTTCAAAAAGGACGCAACCATAAGATTAAGAAGGTGACGCATAGGTAAATTTTATGTCCCCCTACATGTCGGTTGGCAACATTGTATTCAAGGTTAGCACCTTGTAACAGTTAAAATGTCCTTCTGATGCATTAGTGTTATACCAGTATAGATTCGTCTCTATTGTGTTAACTATGTCATTTTCCAAGGACAAACGTGTGTTTGTTATGGGAACGTAAGGCGCGTATAAATCTTACGAACGAGTGAAATAAAATTTCGAACGTTTCGAATAAAATTTCCCAATTCTTCAGTTCCTAATAAGTCATCAAAACCGCGTTTCATTAATACATTTTGTGAGACTGGGAGTTTACACGATCGGAAAAGCACAGATCGACCATCACTGTTAACAGTAGAAGTTTTTGAGGATGTGAAATAAGATTTGACTCGCTCACCCAGAAAATCGCTTAAAAAGTTATCTTCACGAACTGGGCTTCCACTGTCTACTGCTTTCAGGGCTACTAAAAAATTACAATTGCATGCTTATCGCATCGGTGTCGTCCAAGAACTGAAAGATGTAGACCACCGGAAACGTTTACAGTATTGTCGTCGGTTTCGTTCTCTTTTTGATGACAACTGTATTGAAAGTTTTTGGACACGTAAAGACAAAAAATTGGAGTATTTTAGATCGGTAATAAACACATATAAGCTGTAAACAAAAATTGTAGAGAATTCGATTCTGTGTTAAATGGTATGAATAAAGTTCACATAAACTAAATACAAGCGGAAGAATGTTGAAATTTATTAAAAAAAAACATTTGTGTTAGATTTGATATAAAACCACTTTCGTTTTCCTGTTTAGCCTCCGGAAATTACCGTTCAGGTATTACTTCAGAGGATATGTATGATTGTAAATGAATCGTAGTCTTATACATTCTCAGTTCGATCATTACTGAGATTTGTGGTTAATTAAAACCCAACCACCAAAGAACACCGGTATCCACGATCTACTATTCAAATCCGTATAAACGTAACTGCGTTTACTAGGACTTGAACGCTGGAACTCTCGACTTCCAAATCAGCTGATTTGCGAAGACGCGTTCACCACTAGACCAACCCGATGGGTATATATAAAACCACTACATTTACGCCTTAATTTGGGTCCCAAGAATTACAGTCTTTAATTTTACCGAAGGTGAAGAAATCAAAGAAATGTTTCGCCAGCCGTAATTCGATAATGAAGCGTTTTCTAATCTATGTTTACATAAATGTTTTTCTTTATTTTCACCAGTTAATGTCTTGAAAGTTTTTTACATTCTTCACGAACGACTCTGTTTATGTGTCCATATAATTGAAAACTAGTTATCCGAATATCACATCCCGTAATATAACATAGTAACGTATATTAAAGACTTGTTTTATGTCCATTATAATTTCATATTTATATTAACGAGCCTTCACCAATAAATATTATACGTGATATTATTTACAATCAGCTTAATTATAGCTGTTATCAGATGATAAAATAGGAAATACAGTAGTAAAATAAGATGATTTGTCGTAAATTTGTAACTTGATGGAATACATTTACAAAATTCCTGGTTGTAAATTGGAATTTAGCAAGGTGTTGAATCATTAACCAAGCAGAAGATACAGTTTAATTCAAAATAATAACTATTGAAACTTAACTATTTCGAATTAATTATACTGGTAATTAATACATTTGTATGTATATATATATATATATATATACACACACACACATACTTTTTTTTTTTTGCTTGTTATAGAGTAATAATTTTTTCTTTAACGCAGCATGGCTTATATTCAAGTGATTTAATTTTAATAAGTTCCTGTGTTCGTGAATTTTATATTTTGTTTCTTCATTGTTTTGCGATGTTTTATATAATATTTGATTTATGTTTTTTATATTTATAAAATTACTTATAAATGAAGGTAAAACATGCTTTTAAAATATATTTTAATATTACCGAATTTGATAATTAGTTTTAATTTCGCGCGCGGGTGCGCGTGCGTATGTCTAGTTGTATACATCTTTATTAAAGTTTTGATTTTCTGCTTGTCTCTTTTTACAAGTATATAGAACATGTTGATTATTTGAGATGAAGAAGATATGTACTGGATGTGTTTAAAAGAGAAAAAGACAGTCAAGAACGTATTTCTCATCAAATATTTCTTTGGATATGACAAATGTATACTAGTCTGCTTTCTATTTTTTTTTTATGCAGTGCCTGAAGGTTGATAAAATATTACAATGCGGTACTATTGAAATATTATCATAGTATTTATTTTTGTTTAATAATTTTTATTAATTCTCTTTTAAATCGTAAATATAACATCAAACAATAAAAAATTAAACATTTAAAAAATATAAATTTGTATATGTAACTAAAATAATATAATTAACTTAGTATTTTTTTTTTCAACTTTTAACTGACCTAAATTTTATTATCCTTTTAACAGTTAAAAAAAAAAACGCTGAATTCTCTTTTTAAAAAATAATTTACTACAAATATATTTACTCGCTACTTTTGACCTGGAAAAACCAAAACGTTGAAACTTCTAGGAAATATTTGGAAATTTCTCAAAGTATGGAATCTTCGTGAATATTTTATATTGTATTTGGACTACTGTGTAAATGATACTTCATTCGTCACGTAATTTTGACGATGATGAATATTTTTTTTTTTTTTTAAGAAAACTAAAGTCTATTCTCTACTATTTTTTTTAGTAATTGGAGGAAAAATAATTTACTGCAAGTAATCGAACAGTTCAGTGCCAGCTCAATTCACTAGTGTTCCTATCCAGTGTAAAACCATTCCAAAGAATCGAGAAATTATTGCTGAAATAGTTGGCCATTGTCTGAATTGAACTCTTAAAGAACTTTTTTTTGTATAGAATTGGTTTATGTTTTTGATTCCTCTGAGAAATAATCCTCCCTTTTCTATTATCCACTTCTACTCCTTATCTTTGTTCCTTCACTTCACTGTATTATTCTCTGAATTTATCTGGACGATTTAAATTTGTATGCTAAAAATCAGGAAACACTGTGCTGCTCTATTGAGTAAATAATTACAAATATTCGTTTAAATACAATTATTATAATTTTACAAGGGTATATGATTTATTAGACTATTTAATTTATGAAAAATTATGTTTTTATCTACTTATTTTAAATTAATTTATCGCTTAATTCTGGTTTAACTTACATTAAGTATAAACAAAACCAGCTGTACTTTTCGCGCCGGATAAAAATTTCAACTCCGTATATATATATATATATATATATATATATATATATATTATATATATATATATATTATATATATATATATATATATATATATTCATGTTTTACAAAACTTCCCAAAAAATTTGTTATTTTCCTGCCATCATAGGTCTAGAGCTACAGTTCAAGAAGGAAAATGTGGTAATCAGTCAAAAAATGGGGTATGGGTTTTTTTCGTGATGTTTCATGACCCAGTAACACAAAAAACAAAAAAAAAATAGGGGGAGTAATATTAATACGTATATACGTGCGTTAACGTGTTTCAAACTTAGTAATTTTTGACTTCATTTAACAGATTTTGGTGAAATTTTTTACCGATACTCGTAGATATGGGGCAATTTGTTGGAAAACTGTTAGGGTCAATACCTACAGGAGGTGTGCTACATTTTTTTTGGAGTCAGTTTTCTAAAACGTTTGCTAACATAACTTGTACATATGTACATTCTTATCTTACTTTTAATCAAAAACTGATATCTTCTTATTTATTGCATATTTTTTTAATTTAATTTTTTTTATCTCTTGCTAAACATAGTTATATTGCAAATATTCCAAACAATACTTGACAATATTGGGCGTTGAGGAACCAATCAAAGCTTACAAATATCGATTTTTTTGAATTAAATTTTTTTTTTTTTTGGTTTATTTTCATGTACCGTTTTTTTCCACTATATAGAAATAAATATCAAATGCCAGGAAAGTATTACAACTTTGTTGTCGTTTTTCTTTTCATTTCAGAGAATAATTTAAATATTTTTAAATTTTGTTTTCTATTTTCATGTGTGGCAAGAAAGGTTTTTCTAGTAACATTTATTCATAAAATTATTTACAAAAAAATTTTGTAAAATAATTAACAAACCCGTACTCAGAATATTTCCCCTTGGTGCACTTCAGATGTACATTTTTTTTTTAAATTACGGACGATTTAAATTTGTATGCTAAAAATCAGGATCCTTAATATTTTTTGTGGTATATAAGAGTAGTTTTGTGCTCTTAGGGTATAATCTACTTTCTAACTGGTGACCATATGAAAGTCCAACTTGATTTGAGGTGGTTACCGAAAATATAAATTCTTCTATTATGGAGAGTAGAATATTTCGGTTACTTAAATTATTGATTAATATATTGTGAAAGCGGATTTTTAATCCTCACCCTGTAGAAGATCGAATTAAATATATCAACTTAAAAAATTTTCAAATTGACTGGTTTTTGAGTCAGATAAATATATCTGATTTCCTGCTAAATGTCAAGGAAACTTCTAGCCCTTAAATCTGCAAATTAAATTCAGTATTCTTTTATCTCTAGTTCAATATTTAATCCTTGGTGTTTCAAAATTCGTTTTGATCCATGTTGGTGTGGAGGAGGGCTTCTTGTACCAGAACATTTAATCGGTGAAATATGAATAAGATTAATCTAATATTAATTTTAATATGTTATGTTAATTATTAAAATTATGTTTAGTGACATTTTTCAATGAATTTTAAATGATATATTTTTTTTAATAAAACCATTTGTTTTTTTTTTACTTATACTTTCAGATGATAGATTTTTAATCCCCCTACTTTTATATAAAAAACCGCTTTTCATACCAACAAAAAAATCGACAAACTACCGTCTTGATAGAAGTATAACTAAGAAATTGAAAGTAACAGTGTAATATACTCTCTTTAGACCGACATGTGCTCATTAAACTAATGTTTATAAGAATAATAATGATAAATAAAAATCAAATCCTATTCCATTTATAAAAAAACTATCAGTGTACAGTGTTAAGCTTAAGAACACGTTAAAAAAATCGAAAAACCAGTATTTCTGGCAAAAATTTTTTCACAATAAATAAAAAATTACAGAAACATCGCAACATCATTTGAGAAAATTTAATATTTTATTTGACTTCGACACCATTTTACACATGCCGTTACTCTGTCAGGCATAGAATCAATCAATTTCAAACATTAACGTACCTTACAGAATGATTTAAACACTAATACAGTATTGCGCATTATTGATCAGCTGTTGTTATTTTATTGCCGATTTTGAAATATTAATTTACTGAATTTCTATCATTAATAAAAAAAAAAAAATATTATCTAAGTAATTTTAATTTTATTTTACTATTTTTTTAATCTTTTAAAAGCAAATTTTGATTTGCATATTTTTACATCACCAAAAAAAGGAATTTGGTTTTTGTTTACATTAAATTAGTACTTTTTTGACAAATGTAGTAATGTACTATTTCTAGATACAATTTGAATTTTTCTAACTTTTCTTTGTTTTAGTTAATGTATTTACACCATTTATTTCAGAATTAAATTCTCTACAAGTTTTGTTTAAAAGTTTTACGTATTAATTACCCATTTAACAAAGTTATTGTACGTCAAACATAAAAAAAAACCAATTTATTGGTTTTCATCCCAGATTTCTGAAAAAAAATTACTTCATATATGTTCTGAAAACTATTATATTCGATTTTTTTTTTGTTATAGTCAACAACCATAAGAAATCTGTAATTTTACCCATTAATGATATTTCTAAAAATTTCAGTCGATCTCATTTCACAGGGGTAGCTGAAATCGGAGCGAAATTTTTTATTAGCCGTAACTCGCAAACGAGCATTTTAGGACATATGTCTATATTGTATTTTTTAAATCATTTTCATTATTTTATATATTAAAAAACATTGATATAGACAGTATTAAATTCTTTTAAAAAAATTAAGTCATTAAAATTAGTCAATTTAGCGAAGAGTTAAATTGGAACATACCTAAAAATAAAATACGTACGAGTATGTACTGAGAATCTCTTAGTTTTTTTTTTTTTTTTTTTTAAATGTAACATTTAATTATAATAAATTAAAACTTTTAATTTATTATTAATGAAAACACGTGCCGTTAGTTTTTAATTTCCTGCAACCGATGCACTCTCGTAATGTATAGCAGATACATTATTTTATTTTAATTTTGTCTTCTGCAGCCAGTCTATTTAGTGTAGAGTAGTATGGATGAATAATTTTTTATTTAATTTTCGTTATTTCTTTATGAAGTAACCTTTTCATTATGCTGAGTTAATTTTTAATTTTATTGGATTTTACCAATGTAATTTAACGAGGAAGATGATGTGGTTGTAATCTATTAAATTATTCACTACTCAATTTAAATAACTTGTATAAGTTAGTTTAATAAAAATAATATCCAAGTTATTTGCTTTTATTCAAAATATATATCATAGAACTACAACGATACGTCCATTAATATTTATCATTTATATTTCTAATAAATCATTAGTAATATTTATTTATGTTATCTATAAAAAATAAATATCACTCAAGCTTATAATATTACAAAAATTATCAGAATTTAAAAAAAATTGCTTTATACTTTTTAGTCATACTAAAATCAAATTATCACAATTACATGAGTTTAATTAGTAGGTTAATTTGGATTTCAAAAGGTAACATATAATATAATATAATATAATATATTTATAAAATATCAAACAAATTTTCAATCAAACATTAATATATTTCAAAAGATAACATCATATTATCTCCCTTAATTCACCCCCGTACGGAGGAAGTTTGCAAAAGTAATGGTTGAATATATCACCCGACCTTAGTAACTGTGCAAAATTTTGTCAATTGCCATTGTCAGGAAGTGTGTTAAATTAAGGACGAAAGATTTTAGGACAAACATGAAAAAAAAACATTTTGAGTAAAAAAAAAATCAAGTAAAAAAAGCTGTCAAAAAAGTTGTTAAACATTCCTGTAATTGGGTTTTTATTCTTATACAGTGGAAAAATTATTAAACGTGAAAAAAGTTACCTAAGATTTCTTTTTTTTGAGGTGGTAGAGGGTAATTTATAATAAAATTTTATTGTAAAAATGATCATTATTTGTTTAAATAAACCAAACAAATTTAATATTTTCCAAACATCGGTATTTTTCCTGCTCCATAACCTCCAAAATCACCTTCCAAGAAAATTATTTGATTTTTCTACGTTTACTAAGTTACATGGAAGAAATTTAAAGAAATTCCATTAAAATAAATCTACAACCAGTAAAACGTTAACTAAGGTTTATTTTCTAGGGGTTTGGGGTGAATTTTTTTTACTATTATTACTGAAAGTTTATAGTTAAAATTTTTACATGACTGCCCAAAAAGGAGTGTAATGTATTTAGGGTGTATGTATGTTTGCTTGTTCCACCGTAGCAGCTCAACTGACTGAACCGATTTAGATGTATGATTCTACGTTGGAATCCTTACGTTACTCGGAGTGTCATAGGCTATATATATAATATATACGTAGAATATGATATATATATATATAAAATGTTTAAATAAATTAAATATATATGAAAAAATATATACAAAATTATTACCCGCACGCTCTTTAATTATCCTATTTTAAAGAGCAATATTTGTCACCCAAATGCCTAACGCGCTCAGAATGCGCTCATTTGAAAATCAAATACGAATTTCAAAACCTGAGCCCAGAAGTTTCCGATTTCAACCGCTAGAGGCGAACTTTTTTTTCTATTTTTTTTTTTGGCAGTCGTTCTTTAATTTTTAACAGAGATAAAACTTGTTAATACTATTAAAAATTCAAACAAACAAAAAAAAAACAGTTGACAAATTAAAAAAAACCGATATTTTTAAACTTTGACCGATTCCTCACCCCAATATTGTCCCCAAAGTATTGTATTTTTTTTTATTGTTTTCACTATTACTATGCCTTTTTTCCTACATCCCTGGGCCGAACATCCACTAAAGTATACGCGGCCCAGGGACGTGTCCTTGTGACTCTAAGAGGGCTTTCCCACCCACCGGCAGTACGTCCGGCACGGTAGGTCAGCCCCCCCGGTTCCGGATCTTTTCATATTGCCTGCCTCTAATCCTCCGCGCGCAAGGAAGACCCGAATCTGCCGTCTTCGAATCAGACTTCATCTTCTTTTATTTAACTTTTTTTTAATTACTTTTTCTAACTTTTATTTAATTTAAATATATTGATTTATTAATAATTATTAACTCGTGATTGTAAAAAAAAAAATTACAATAAATAATTCTATAATAACAATATAAAAGATATATATATGATTATAAAATATATATATATAAAAGATTATATATATGAAATAAAATCTGAAGTATTAGTGAAATAAAATTTTATATACTTATAAAAATATGTATATGTACGAGTATATAATAGTGTATAATTTAATAGGAATTATTGTACGTACGTATATGTAATAGATTTGGTAAGACATCTGTTTATTTAATTTAATTGAAAATTATAATTTGGAATCATATTATTTTTGGATTTTCTAGTTTAATAGCTGTTTAATTGTATTTAATTATTCTGGAATTTTTATTTAATTTTCACTAATTAAAATTAACTACAGAGTGGCTGAAAAATAGACCCTCACAAGAACAACATATACATTGAGGCGTACATGCCCGATCTTTAATAAATTGGTTTTAACATTTTCTTCCTCTTTATATTTATCGTTTTCTCTTAATTTTTTTATTCTTCCCTTATTCTTAACAGTTTCTTCCTCTTTTTTTTTATCTTCTTGTCGTTTTTACTTCCTTGTACGAAGTAAAGAAAGTATTGTAATCGCGAAAAATTTCGGTTTTCAGATTACAACGGAAATATCCATTTTGGTCTTCCTTGAATCCATGTTGACTAGTTTCAGCGTGACATCTGTATATATGTATGTATGTATATACGTACATTCGTACGTAAATCCAAAAGAATTTGGATTTTGAACTTTTTCTAAACTGCAGTAATAAGTCCTCATTGAGACCTTTTCAACGATATATCAGAAGTGTTACTTATTTTCATTGGTTCCAGAGCTATAGCCAAATGAAATTTTAATTAATTAAATATTTGGATCTTAGAAGGGTAAGGCACATCGTTTCGAATCAGACTTTATCTCCTTTTTTTTAACTTTTTTAAAAAATTTAAATATATTGATTTATTAGTAATTATTAACCTCTGATTGTAAAAAATGTTTTACGATAAATAATAATAATATTAAAAATAAAATGAAATAATATCAAAAGTTATTAATGAAATCAAATGTTATGTACATTTCATTTAAAAAAAAATGTGTATATGTCATTTAAATAGGCGTAAAAGTAAGTCATGTGGTGCCCGCATCAGATTTTTATTTTTTGAAGAGATTAAATTGATGCGTAATACACAATATTTTTTTTCAAATTTAAAACAAAATTCTTTGAAATTTATTAAAAGAAATATCAAATTAATCCTACTGGAAAATGGATTTAAAATAATTCATTTTATTTAACTAAAAGTAAAGCGTTAATTTTTTGCTTTACACTTTTGACTTTAGTCTTTCTTATGAATTTGATACATTTTAAACATTTAAAGTTCAATGATACTAGTCTCTTCAATGTGTGAAAATTATTACTGATAGAAACCGAAACTCATTATGATATGTCATTTTCTGCCGTGAACGAAGTTAAATTTTTTTTGTACCTCAAATTATATTTACAGTCGATTTTGTAGATTACAGACCGTAAGTAAATTTTATGAGAACTTTCAAATTATAAAGGAGTTTCCCTTGAAACACGTTGTTTACTTTCTAAACATCAACAGTAAATCGAAGGTAACATAAGCATTTATAAAGTCCTGCCCGTAATGAAATAGAAATCATAATAATATTCAGTACTATTAATAAAACTACAACATTAAAAGAATAGTAACTTAGGAACAAATAGAATTTGAAACATAAATGCTCATAAACATAATATAAACTAGGTGGCGCACAACTTAAAAAGTGAGACCTCGTCCTGAATATCTAAGATCGTTAGGTTACAAGACCCAATACATAACCGCCCTACATCTTTCCCATTGTCTAAGAGATTAACAGGTAGATAATTTATGTGGTTTTTAAGTCTACGTATCTTATTTTATACTTTTTTATACTTATTTTCTTATTTTATACTTAGTTACAAATCGATCGACTTCCTCTCGAACACGACACGGTAACCCTGATCTCATCAGGGTTATGAGTATCATGAGTATCAGGTATTCCTGATACTCATGAATTTCGTTGTTCTGTGCGAACTATGGCACTTGTATAATGCATCTCACAAATTTATTCTGGCAACGCTGAATAATTTGTATATTGCTGGTACTCGCCGTACACCAGATTTGGATTCAGTATATCCAAACCGGTTTTAGAACCATTTTGTAAAGAAGTAGCTCCTTAGATAGGAATAGTTCCGATTTCCTTCCTAATAACCAGTATTGCACCTTAAACTTGATATCTAGTTGTTTCCTTTTCTCCTTAATGATAATCTTCCATGATAGAGATGATTTAGATGAATATCTAAATGCTGTACACTTTCAGCTTTTTATCATTTGTAGGCTAAAGCATTCCGAAAGGTATGCTTATCTCTCGTTGTTTGGTATTCAACTTCCTTTTCAGCTCGACACAGGTTTCAAAATTCACATCCTTCATAATCTACTTCCTCGATGATTTTTCCTTTCAATCATTCCTTCAACAATAATTTGGAACAGCCCGTTTGTCGTAGAATATGTCCAATTAGCGTATCTCTTCTCTTTGTGACAGCATTCATGTACTTCCGTTCTTCATTCATCCGGCTAAGTACTACATTATTTGTAACTCTGTCAATCCATCTAATCCTGAACATTCGCCTGTAGTACCACATTTCAAAAGCCTCCAGCTTCTTCTATCCGCAGTTCCGATCGTCGAACTTTCGCTACCGTACAGAACTACACTCCATACGTACGTTTTTTTAGAAGTTCTTTCCTTATACCAAAATTGGTAATACAAAACAAATATATCTTCCTGTTAAAGGCAATTCTAGCTTGCGCAATTCTCATTTTTATTTCCTTGGAATTTCTCCCGACTGGTAAAATTATACCGCCTAGGTATCTAAATTCGTTAGTCTGTTGCAAAGTCTCACCATTCAGTTTAATCAGTCCACTTTTACATATCCAATCAATACCTTTGTTTTGTTCTGTTTATTCGAAGTTGTAATCTTTAGTAAATATGGCGTCCATTTTTTCTGTAATGTCGATCATATCCCTTTCATTATCTATGATCACGGTATTGTCGTCCCCAAATCGTAGCGTATCAATTTTCTCTCCTGGATGCTAATGCCCATTCTGACTTCTTTTCTCACTTGATCTAATACTTCCTATACATATTAGTTAAACAAAATAGGAGATAACGTAAATTCCTGTCGTACCCCTTTATGCACTTTTACTTTTTCTTGATCTTCTCCATTCCGACGATTGCCTCCTCACTTCTATATAAGTTCCAGATGATCATTCGATCCTTCCACGTGATCCCTCTTTTTTTGAGTATCATAAACATTTGTCCCAGTTAACATTATGCAACATTATATTCTGCTCAGCGATGAAAGCAACGTGAAATTTGTTTACCACTTATTTCGTTAATATATCTGACGTGGAATTTTGTTAGAGAATAACTATGCAGTTTTTCTAAACATCTCACTTCACCTACCACCGTTACGGTTGTGATAACTAACATACAACGATATGGCTGATTCATCCCAAATGAAGAGTCGAGGCTCCTGGATAATAACATGTGGACCGTCCAGCAGAACATAGAAGACCAGCGAAAACCTTAAGAAGTGAGAAATAGGATACAGGACTGGAGAGCGAAGGGAGGACAAACTGCTCTCTGCAGAGCTGGCGTTCGTTCGTGCTTGCATGGATGGGCGACAGTGATGATGCACGGGGACTCCGAACACACTGAGCTGGAAGGCATCTCCTGCGGCTGACTAATGCTTAAATACGGTTTCCGTTCTCAGGAGGGGGGACTGGTGTGGTGGAGGTTTAGTCGGTAGGGCGCAGGCTACACACGCCGTAACATTTATGGAATCTGTTAGCGTGCCCGACACTTTGTCCGTAAATGGAATTACTTCCCTAACCAGAGGGGAAAAAACATACAGCGGTAATTTTTGTATGAAGAAAGAATGGAAAGCTGTTGTTTTTCTTTGGTACGCTTGGCATGGGATGCTTGTTATATCTCAAAATTATAAAATTTTTGAAAGCGATTTGTGTCTCATCTAATACCTTCTTTAAATTTTTAATTGTAGCATGTAAGATAAATAATATTAAGCATAAAAAGTATATATAAATTTAATATAAATACACACACAGATATATATATATATATATATATATATATATATATATATATAAATTCATTGGTAGTAAGGATGAAGATATTAATAATTATAAGAATTTTTAAAATCATGTATATGAATATTAACGAGAATAGGCAATTAAAATATTAATCATTAGGAAACTCTTTATAAAAATAATTTGACATATAACTGAAGAAGAATAAAAGAGGAAATCATGTTAAAAAAAACTTATAAATATAACATTTGAATATTTTTCTCAGACGTTAAGAAAATTCTAGAGTTTTCATGAATAAATGATTGATTTATTTGTCTATTTCCAATGAGTGGCAGTGGGTATTTGCCGATGAGAAAAATAAACAAATTTATTTTTAAAAGTACCATTTAAGTACTCGAACATAAAAAGCTTTTTTCTCGGTAAAAATTTCTAATATTAAAAATTAGTTTTTTTTCCTTATATTTTCTAACTAAATTTATTTACATTTTTCGATATATAAGTTGACAAATTTTATTAAAGACGGCAGCTACGTAGTGGTTTTTGATTGCTCTGGTTTTTTTATTTGTTAATTTTAAACATGTTATATATTTATATTATAATTTAAAAAAAAAAATATATATATATATGTTGAATAAACCTCATTCTTTATCTTTACTGGGATGGTTTGTTTACAAAAAACAAGGTATAATAAGAAAATAAAATATTCTTTTTTAAAGAGTACATGATATTACCTTCAGGTATAATTGATTACTTTAATGGTTGTGTAGGTTAGATTTTTGTTGAAAGGGTATTTTAATTTATTTTTTGTGATGTAACCTAAAACAAATTCTTAAATTAATTGTTTACAATTTTAATTACAGTTTTAGTTAATGAACGAAAGTATTAGACCTCTTTTCTTGTTTGATTAATTTTTTTTTGTTACACGGAAAAAATTTATCTTCCTAATTTATAATATTTATTTGTTTTCCGCTTTTTTAAAGTTTATTTTTAAAATTAAAATAAATTTTCATTATCAAATCTCCACCCGAAAAATTTCAATAAATCTATTTTTTCAAATGAAAAAAATCGTTTTTTGTAATGAGTAAAAGATAAATTTTATTGCTTTTAAATAAACCAAGCCTGTTCGGTTTTCAAACGCAGAACCTTCCGGATGAATAATAAATAAATATCGTTCCGCTAAGGTCAGTATTATCACAATCAGATTATTTTCAAGATGATAAGGTAATATTTTATTAAATTTTATTCTCTTTACACGATTTTTTTTAAAAATAAAATATAATCGTTTTGTCTCGTTTTTAAATATTTGAATTGGATTTTTTTTTAAATTAAAAAAAAATCAGCTTTACATATGTTTGTTCTGTTCTTTATCAGTTGCATTTACAGATTGTATTTATTGCTATAGTTTATAATTTATTAAGTATATACTCGTGTGTGTGCGCTCGCGCGCGTGTGTATTTAAATGTTTAAAAACAGTTAAAATTATATTTAATGAAAAACAATTACATTTAGTTTTGATGACTATTACACTAATTGATGATTTTTTTTTTTTAATTAACTTTTAAGTTATTGTTATTCTCAGCAGTGTTATGTCGTTAAATTCTAACTAATAACCCTCCTGATCTTGTAATTCCCGGGTGTAGGAAGCTTATTTATTTATTCATTACACGAACACGTCATGTGGTTGCCTGCACTCTCAGAATCAAGAGAACTGTTCTAAGCATCTGAAGACTTTCAAATATATGAAGCAATCAGACAAACAATCAATAAAATTTAATTAGTCTAAGGGCCATGAGATTTTGGTATCAGCTATAAATCATCACTGAATCTCCCTTGTCTCAATAACAATCATCTAGTTGTGTTCTCCACCAATCGTTGTTCATCACCATCCGTTTTCTTCTACAGTGCTAATACCACAACTCGTAATCCAAACCGAATATGCTACTGTAGTTTTTCATATTATAGAAATATATTTATTCCTAAAAATATTGTAAGGGAAGAATATTACGGCCACTTGTATGTATAATTAATAAAGCCTTGCTTCAAGTAGCTCCTTAATAATTAAAAATGTCCAAAGTTAAGTATTATATAAACATGACAGTTAGTACAATACTATCCTGTTTCTTTACTTTCATTTTAAAAAAAAAAAATATTTGAAAGAGTAAATGCTCACTAAGTTAAAATCTCATCTTTATTAGTAGAAGAATATGGATCTTGCTAAGGTAATCTACAAAACTGTGTAATAATAATTTACGTAGAAAATTTTATAAATGCTACAGATTCTGGAAATTTTATTTTATATTTAGATTAAACTTTCATGAATTTTACATGATTAATAAATAATATTAAATTAAAACCTAAATATCTATCTACCAACTGCAAAGTCAATTCATTCAACTTTCGCAAAAGGTAATACGTAGTACAAGGCTGGTGATGGAGAGAATGAATGGTGGGGAAGGCACAGCGCGATATCACAAGCCTAGACGCTTATCTCTCCGTGGCAGTGACGTATTTTTGGAAGGGGGACGTCAACGGTGGGGAGACGTATCTTATTTCTTCCTTTTTCCTGTTTAGACACCGGTAATTACCTTTCAGATAATACTTCAGAGGATGATATGTATCAGTGTAAATGAAGAAGTGTAGTCTTGTACAGTCTCAGTTCGACCATTCCTGAGGTGTGTGGTTAATTGAAACCCAACCACCAAATAACACCGATATCCACGATCTAGTATTCAAATCCGTGTAAAAATAACTGACTACCAGGACTTGAAAGGTGGAATTCTCGACTTCCAAATAGCTCATTTGGGAAGATGCGTTCACCACTAGACTAATCCGGTTGATTGGGGAGACGTATGTAATTAAGGTTGGTTTTTTCGAATGCTCAATCGGTTGATGTTCTTTTCCAGAATATAGATTATTGATGTGCTGTATGTTATGGAATAACACGCGTGGAGAATATTACTATTACTTCTCTCACGTATTCTTTCATTGCAGGAGCTCTAGATAGTATACGCTATTTTAATTACTACTCGATTATTTATACCGTATATATAAAAGAAATAACAAAATTTTTATTTATTTGAAATTTAATTGCATATTAATTGCTATTTGACGTTAAATTATAACAGAATATTCTAAACTATATTTCCCCTGAAGAACTAAATACTGTGCTTTATAACATGAAAGTTTAATATTAATATTTTATTCGAGCAATAAAATTATAAATCTTGTAATTTAACTAATACTTTACTAGGAACTAATTTTAATTTTAATTTCGAAATTACTTTTCTTCATAATAAGTAAGTTTAATTTAATTAAAACTCCATACTAGACGTGCCCCAAAGACAGAAAAATATTTTTTATAATTCAACGCAGATAATCAAAGTGCTTTGGTAATTTGAATATTTATATCCAGTTTAAATTAAATATAACTTTAAAATTCAATCTTGAGTCTTGTAGTATTCAGAGAAGTTGATTAATAATGATTCTAACCACACACAATTCAACCGAATAGCTAAACATTAGATAAACTTTAAATAGTAATAATTAATGTAAAAAGTAACTTATGTGTTATTTTATAAAATCTTATATGTAGAAATAACAACTTTCAGAAATTTTATCGTAAAAGATTACTTGAAGAGATTTTAGTGTTATGAATGTAGAATGTAAAATAAAAAAAAAAAAATTATAATTTATATATATAGGTGTTTCTAAAAATGGTGGGCTGGCTATACTTTTTCGGATTCTACTTGTAAAACTAAATAAAAAATATCCTTAGGAAAAATGGCAATTTCTCCTTAGTTCTTCTCCTGTCTGCCATTTTGTTATTTTTATATAATAATTTATATCTCAGGTTCGGATAGACGAATCACATTAATATTTGGCAAGCGTATTGGTAATAAATTTGTAAAATTAACAAAAAATCAGGACTTATATATCTTCACAAATTATAAAATGGCGGCCATGTTTATTTTTAAATCCGTTATATCTTCATAAATATATGTTTTAACAAAATTTATGTTATTTACTAAAATATTAAGGCTTTTTATTTTGAACAAAATGAAATTTTATTTTTTTAAATCGGTAAATAGCTGAGTTATAGCAGAAAATTGATGTAATTATGTGTCAGTTTTCATGTTCTCCACTACGTTCGTTCGATGAAATATTAATTGTTTTTATTTATTGTTAATTTTAGTATTGTAAATTATTATCAAATTAAGTAATATTTTTCTTACAATAATAGACCTAATAATTATGACACAAAATTACAATATCAATTTTCTCCCATAAGTTGACTCTTTGTTAACCGATTTTCAAAAATAGAATGTCATTTTGTAAAAAAATAAAAGACTTGATATTTTACATAAATTTTGATAAAACTATTATTTAAGGAGATATAACAGATTGAAAAATAAAAATGGCCGCCATTTTGTAATTTACGAAGGTATTTAAGTCCTGATTTTTTGATAATTTTAAAACTTTATTACAAAGACGCTTACCAAATACAGGGCGTTTCATAATATTCTTCGGAGTTTCGAAAATTCATTAACAAAAAACTATTTCACTCATAAGAATAAAACAAGTACTGTACGAAAGAGTACTTCAAGTAGTTTTTTCCACATATGCTAGGCAGTTAGTAAAACAATTGCTCGCTAGGCGTTGACGGTAGAGAAAGTGGCTGCCACGGGAATCGAGAAATCGTTTTGTGTGTTAGAATTTCACTTGTCAAAGTCAATAATTTCTGTTCAACGTACGTTTCGGTTGAAATTTAATAAGGAGCCACCAAGTGTCAATTCAATTCGTGCATGGTATAAACAATTCAGTGAAACTGGTTGCTTGTGCCAGCGAAAATCAACTGGTAGAACCATCAACCTCAGAAGTCAATATCGAACGTGTGCGTGCAAGTTTCATTCGCAGCCCGTCAAAATCGACTGCGGCTGCAGGCAGAGAATTAGGAATTCCAAAAACAACAGTGTGGAGAGTTCTCCGTAAACGTTTATTATGCAAACCGTACCATCTTCAATTAATCCGGCGTCTTTCTGATGGAGATAAAACACGTAAGCTCGATTTTTGTTTACAGTTACAGGAAAAGATGTTGTTAGATGAAGGTTTTCTAAACAAGATAATTTTCAGCGATGAAGCTACTTTCCATATTAGCGGCAAAGGAAACCGTCATAACGTGCAAGTTTGGGGAACTGAAAACCCACACACTTATGTGGAACACATTCGGGATTCTCCGAAAGTAAACGTTTTTTCTGCGATCTCTCGTGAGTCAGTGTATGGGCCATTCTTTTTTATGGAAACGACAGTAACCGGCATGATATACCTGGATATGTTACAATTATGGCTTATGCCTCAACTACTCAACGACTTCATTTTCCAGCAAGATGGTTGTCCTGCCCGTTTTCATAACGAGGTTCGACAGTACCGTAATACAACATTACCTCGGCGCTGGATAGGACGTGCGTCTGAAGAAGACCAACACATTATGATAAGCCGCCAAGACATCTTGGTGGCCACATTATGTGGCCACCAAGATCGCCAGACCTCACGCCATGTGATTTCTTTCTCTGGGGTTACGTGAACGATAAGGTGTTTATATCCCACCAATGCCGCACGATATCGCTGAGCTAAAGGGTCGCGTAATCAATTCAGTCAACTAGAATAAAAAAGTCTATTTGTATATTTGTTTGTTTGTTTCGTAAATATCTCGAGACCAGCCCCACCTAGCGGGTGTAATTTTTGAAAAAATATTTCTTTTCACGTAACTAATATTCATATTCTGAATATGAACCAAATCGGTCCATAAATATAATTTTTCTAAATATCTCAACCCTAGCGCCGTCTAGCGGGTTCATTTTTTACAGAGATAATTCTTTCCATGTAACATGTATTCTGAATATGAGGCAAATCGGACCATAAATACAATTTTTCTAAATATCTTGACGCCACAGCGTGTCCAAACTAATTCAGAAACCTTCCCTGGCATGCGTCCAAAGTTCTCCAAATGGCATTCTCCAAAGTTTCATCGCTATCGGATGAACGGTTTAGGAAGACATAAGAGACATACAAACAGACAAACATTCATTTTTATATATATATATATATATATATATATAGATAAAAAAAAAGAATTTCAGAAAAAGAGCATGTTTTATTGTAACTCTAAGTAAATTTCCATATTAATTCACCAAAACATATTTGTGAGATTTTTTCTTTAGTTGATTTATTAATTTAACTTTACTTGTCCTTAACATATTGAAAAACAGGTTAAGTTTAGAATGAATGAATAATAAATCTATATCGTTGTAAACAACCAATACGGGGTCAGCAAAAACGGATAAATTTCTTTTATTAACTTCTTATTTCACTCATTTCTTTTTCTTCTCTCCTCTTGTGTGTTGATATAAATAATGGTCTTACTTGTCTACACAGTAGCACGTCTTTTTTTTTCAGAATTATCTGTAAAAGGATCTGATTGAAAAGGGTGATTTCCTCTGATCATTCATTTTCTATTTTAGCTCGGAAAATCTTTTTTTTTTCTATTGAATAAAGCTATTATGTATCTAACTTTATCCGGTGTAATGATTTCTATTTTTCTTCTTAATCTTATTCTTTAAGCTGAAAAGAAAACCAAGCCGGATATCTTGATGATTTATTCTTATGCAGCGGGACATTCTTACGAATTGAGTTATCATTTTTTCAAAATTCATTATTACACCATCCAGCGTTTTAGCAAGAAGAATATTACCCCTGTGGCATCACGAATATCTTCATAAACTTTTAAGAAGTTAGCCATTTTATAGTTTAAGATTTTGTGTTTTTCATATATTTTCTACATTTAAAATCTTTTAAATCAATGTTAAACGATGGATGGTGATCGTCTGACTTTACTAGACCTGTACTTACTAGACTTGAAAAATAAGTATCAATTCGGATGGGTGTATTTTTTTATAAATTCAACCACCTTTGAAGGGAATTTCAATCGAAATTTCTCTAAAGTCTCGCCTAATTTTTGATGGAGAACCGGAATCAGATCTCAATATTCTGAGGGTGAAGAGTCTGCATTCACCCAAACTGAATCGGTAAATTTCTCGGCATCAGTAAAGAACAAATTAGTTTATAGTTGTAAACACATATCAACAAAAGATTGCATATTTACTTCCTTGTACGAAGTAAAAGAAGTATTGTGATCGCGAAAAATTTCAGTTTTCAGATTTCAACGGAAATATCCATTTTTACCATCCCCGAATCCATTTTGAGACTGGTTTTGGCGTGACGTTTGTACGTACGTTCGTATGTATCTCGCATAACTCAAAACCGATTAGCCGTAGGATATAGAAATTTTAGATTTAGGACTGTTACAAGAGATAGTTGTGCACCTCCCCTTTTGATTGCAATCGAATGAACCAAAAGTGTTCATAAAAGCCCAAATTAAAAAAAAATCTGGATTTTGGACTTTTTCTTAACTGCAGTAATAAGCCTTTATTGAGAGATTTTCAACGATATAAGTGGTACTTATTTTCATTGGTTCCAGAGTTATAGCCAAATAAAATTTTAATTAATGAAATATTTGAGTCTTACACGGTTCGAATCAGACTTCATCTTCTTTTTGTTTTAACGTCTTTTTTTAAATTTAAATATATTGATTTATTAATAATTATTAACCTCTGATTTTAAAAATATTTTTACATTAAGTAATAATTCAATAACAACAACAACAACAAAATTTGAAAAAATATCAAAAGTTATTAATGAAATAAAATTTTATGTACTTTTAAAAATATGTATATGAAATTTTAATAGACGTACAAGGAAGTCATGTGGTCTACATCAGATTTTTAAATATCATTAGCTTTCTCTTTTAATTTCCTTCATTTTCTTTCTCTTTTAATTTAATAAATTGTAAACCTAGTATTTATATATAAAGTTGTACGTATATATTAGCTTGTACGTCGACTAATTATTTATTTTTGTTACATTCTGGGTTAAAAAGTAATAACTTATAGTGGTAATTTTTCATCAAATTTCTATTATTAATATTAGTATTCAGATAAGCTATTTGAATATATAAATGTGTTTTAATAACTTTTAATGTAATTCTACATTATTTTATGTACAAACAACAATTTTTTCCTTAGATATATTTTATTGTGAATAACATTTTACGGTATTTTCATGTTCATTTAATCCTAAAATAATTTGGCATTATTATTTTTTATCTTGTACATCACTTTCGTTAGATTTTAGGCTCGTATATCATGCGAGCGTGAAATCGAACCGCTTTTAACGAATTGAATTTCTTTATTGCAGCTGAGGCTTTATTTTACATCTTTTAGTGTTGTAAATTTCAAACTAAATTTCATATTTTTTGTCGTACTTGAGTGGATAAATTTATATGTTATATTAAATAAAACTCAATTACACCAATGAAATATATTAAACCGTATTATGCGTGGGCACTGTTTGTTAGTATCTATTTGTATAAAAACAATAGTATAAACCGCGATCGGATTCGACTTTTGTAAATATATTTGTTTTCTATAGAGCTTTATATTGTAGGTCGTATATCTTCTCTAGATATAGACATTAAACTCGGGGGAATCTTATTATCAATTTCAGCTAAACTATGTAACTAGAGGGACCAATTTCAAGTAATACGTAACGTAATTGCATTTGCGTTGATTAGATTAAAATCTCTTTGTATCGGTGAAATAATTACCCCACAAAGAAATAAGTCAATGTTATTTTACCCGTACACAATTTTCATTTACTCATTACTTTACAATGCCAATTTTACTTTCGAAGATCAGAAAAAAAAACATTTATATTTCTTATTGTAATTTCATTAATTTATTTTACCCGTATTGAATACAATTGAAATTGTAAGAAAAGTAATATTTGCGAAATATCCGTATATCGGTTTTTATTAGGAAGTACATTTTTTCCTGTTTATCCTCCAGGAATCATCGTCAGCTATTACTTCAGAGAATGATCTGTATGAGTGTAAATAAAGTGTAGTCTTGTACAGTCTCAGTTCGACCATTCCTGAGATGTATGGTTAATTGAAACCCAACCACCAAAAAACACCGATATCCACGCTGTAGTACTCAAATCCGTATAAAAGTAACTGTCTTTACTAGGACTTGAACGCTGGAACTCTCGACTTCCAAATCAGCTGATTTGGGAAAACGCGTTTACCACTAGACAAACTCGGTGGGTTAGCTTAAGCGAGCTGCCAATTATCACTGCTGGTATCGCTCACTTGGAGAAGGTGGGGAGGATAAACCACAGTGGGGATCGTCCTGTGTGTTCATTCGTGGTGAAATGACCTTAGTCTTAGTCGAATGTGGAACGATGGCGGATACGAGTACGTTCTCTGTTGAATTGCGTCTGTTAGCTTGTGTGCGGATCCACGAACATTCACACACTGGTAAAACATTATGAGTGACTTATGCGTTTTGGGAAATCGTCACCAAAACAGCTAACGTTACTGACATGGAAGAAGAAGGCTTTTGCAATGGTAAATGTTCTTGAAGCGCCACGCAGTGCGAGGCCACTGGAGCTGCGACCGTACAGCCCTGGAAGCATCCAATCAACGATCATCGATGAAATCAACGCGTCAAAGTCTGGCAGAGTTAGGCATCCCAAGATCGAAAATACGTAACCATATGCGGAAGTACTTGAAAGTTAAATGTTTTCGTCTAGCCATAGTTAATGATTTGAGTTATAATGACTTTGATCGACGTGTTTATGCCTGTCACTTATTGCTTGAACGCTTTCCGAGAATAAACGATAAAAAGAACGTCATGTTTTCAAACGAGTGTGCGATTTATCGAAGTTCTCGTAAGCGAAATGTTTTTTTCTGGGCGAATGCAGTCCTCATTTTTTTTTGAGGAAATTAAACGCCTCATGTTATGATTTTAGCTGGGATGACAGCTGAACATGTCCTTGTCCTTATTTTTTTATGGCGATGTCAATCAACACATTTGTTTGAGAATGATTGACGAGTGATTGCCTTCAGAATGAACGGTAAAAGGGATCGCTGACATCATTAAGTTACAACAAAACGCTGCTCCAGCGCATTTTCCTTTGAATCTCAAGGAAGTTTCACCGAAGGTTTGGGTCGGACGTGGAACAAAAGAGTTCCACGGTTCCATTGCCTTGAACAGCAAGATCAGGGTTTCCCCTACCACACCAGACAATGGAGTCTGTGGTTTTGTAAAAGGTGAGATCCGAAAACGTAGATACGTCAACAACGAACAGCTCCAAGAAGCTGTTCGGTCAGCGTTTGAAATGATCATCCCTGACATGCTGTTGCGGATGAGCAAACCGGACATGGAGAAGCATGCAGCTATGCTTTGAACATAGTGGAACCCAAACAGACGTTTTAGATTCGTAGAAGGTAAGGTTTTCCTATTCTAATAATTTCATAACTGGCGTAAAGGGACTTCCTGCCTATCCCGTAGAATAAAGTACAACGTGTAAAATACCTCTTTTGAATGATTAATTGATTTAAGATTAATTGTATTCTAATTTAATTGTACATTTACTTTTTTTACAGACAAATTATTAAGTTAAAAGTTGGAATTTGTTTCCAATTTTTAACAAAAGTGGATTCCAACTTTTGTTAAATAATTCTGTGGAGACTAAATTTTTCAAAATTCCATTCATCAACTGCACATGTTCGTGTGCAAAAGTAGACTACTTTTGACTTTGTGATAAAACCAATTACTTTTCAATCTCTCTTAGTATCCGTCTATAAAATGTTTTTCATATTTGAGATTATCTATAACTTTTTTCATTATTGATTCGTGTCTCGTATTCTTATAAAAGTAGGTTTTATCACTAAACGTATAGGCAATGTTTGTAAAGAATTATAAAAAATAATAATATAGCATGATTAATTCTGTTTGAAAATATCCATTTATGTCACTATTGTCAAACGAAATGTAACAATACTTAACTGATTGCTGCTTGCCTAGTAACATGTCTAGTATTGTTGATATTTGACGTTGACCAGTTAAGGTCATATATGTCGTGGCATGGTACACGCTATGATATATTTTAAAGCCAGGAAATGTAGTCGAATTTGTAGAAATTCCGCTTTAGTTGACAGTTTTGACTTGACAAGGGAATAAAGTTACATAACTACGAGTATAAATGCTATAGTAATCACGCTAATGACTGTCCTGAATTAAAGTGGTAGGATCTATTAAAAAAATAATAGTAATTGAAAAATATAATTAAACAAAATAGAAATTTATATATCAATGTTTTTTCGTTATTTATTAGTAAAATATCTACGAGTTAGTTTATATAATAACGTATCTTATTGTTCGTAATCATTTATTTATAAAGTACAAAAAAAATTTTAATTTTTTTATGGTGTTTTAATCCTTGTTTTTATTTTTGTTACGATCCAGATTGTATATCTAACATTTATTCGTGCTGTTTGTAGCGTTCAGCAAAACAATTAAGTACAGTTTGTTTGTTGGAATTCAATTAAAACCGCAATCTGAGACAAGTTGGCGGTAAGACTGGATTGGACAAGTCTACAATCATCTGTAATATTTCCTTTAGCCGATGGGGCTGAAGTTTAATTATAATAACAGTACAAAATCAAAGCGAACTTATTTTATACTTGAATCACTTTTCTGTTACCCTCAGTCATTTTTTGATCTTATTGAAAAATTAATTTCAAAAGCCTAAAAAAGTTATTATTTATAATTTTTATGATTTAATAATGACATAATAATAATAATACATTCGTGGACTGAATAAAAAATATATTAAAATGTTTTATTAAATATTAAATTATTAATATTTTTGTTCTAATCAAATTTAAGAATGAAAATTTTTTGGACCTAAAGTTTTTAATTGTTGGTCTTTTTCCAATTAACATTTTAATCATTCTAGGGACTTATATAAGGTAATAAAGATTGTCTTTCTTCATGTTGATGTAACGTAAAGGAAACTGTGTGTAGTTGTAATAAAACAGTTTGTAATTGTAGTTGTAATAAAATAAAATAAAACCAACTTCAAAACAAGCTAAGCTATAAACCAAAAAAAAATAATTTTTTTCTAAATTTTGAGTTTAATAAGACGGCATTCGGAATAAAATTATAAACAGATAATTACCGATTATTTATTAATTCATAATTTGACAATGATCTCAAAAAGTCGTAAATTTGAGAAGAATTTAAAAATTATTTTTCTTTTTTTTAATTTTTGGTAATCATTCTTTAAATGTCGTAACTTTTAATTTATTACACATTGTTTTTTTTTTATTTTATAAGAAAATTCTTGTGTAAAAAAGAGGCTGCTCATAAAAAAGGGAATTAGAAAAATCTATCTTAATAAAAAAAAAATTGTAAAATTCATATACAAATTACTGCATAGGATGACCTAACGCTACCTGAAACGTGGAATATATATTTTTTCTTTACCTTAGGAAGAAAAAATGCGGAAAACTAAATTATTAAATTATTTGAGAAATATGCATTTTTAAAATAATCAAATCTTGAATTTTTGGGTAAAAATTAATTATACCAAGAAATTGACATTTGGATTGTATATTATGGTATAACAATCCAACACTAAGCAATGAAGAAACAAAAAATCTGTTGTGGACACCACATGACTTCCGTGTACGTCTGTTAAATTACATATACACATTTTTGCTGCACTTCATCTAAACTTTTTCATTTGAAAGTGCGATACGATCCTCCAATTCTTCAATAAAAGTGGCCAGTTAGATATTTGCTAAAATATTAGTTTTTATTAATATCAAATACTTATACAATTATTAATTCAGCAATCTTACGTGAAATATTAGGTTAGTGTAAAAGTCCCTAGATTACTCTTTAAATAAATTGTTTACCAAATAATCCAATAATAAAAACTGATTATTCTACACCGTAAGGTCAAAATTAATACTTGTAACCAGTATACATATATATACTACAGTTTTTCTTTATCTTCAAAGATAGATTTTGATCTCTTTAAGGGTTGGATATAACGAAATATTTATAAAAAAAGATTTAATTGGTAATTTAATTATTATTTTAATATTATACCTTCCTATTATACGTACCTTCAGACGTCACGCCGAAACTAGTCAAAATGGATTCAGGGATGGTCAAAATAAATATTTCCAAAATCAAAAAATGAAAACCGAAATGTTTCGCGATCACAATACTTTGGAAGTAAAAGTCTTAACATATTTTCATATTGTTTTTATGAATAATAATTACATTTTTTCGTTAAAAGTTTTTTAAATTTTATCATAAAATTTCCTTTAGTAAATTAATAATACATAAATAAATACAAATTCTCCCCCCTCTCTTACTCTTTCTTTCTATATATATATATAAAATTTCATTTTCTAGATTATTAGTATCGTTACGTAAATTATTTATGGATTAAGTAATAATATACAGTATTAAATCAATAATGTTTATCTTATCTGTCTTTGTAGCAATTATATTTCAGTCTGACTTATCTTTTCATAATTATATCGCTAGCTGTGTACTAATCGCTGCAGAAAGTTATTTCAGTCATGTACTCTGTGTGTTTTTGTTGCCGTGGTCATTATTCCTTATTTTCATCCGACATGGGTTTTATTGATCTTTGAGTTGCCAGATAGAGAACATTTTGTTCGTTTTTTATTCGCCAAGGATTTTACATAATTCCTTTGTTTTGCGTACAGAGTTATGAAAAAGATACAAAAATCGTTTTATGGAACTGTTCGCTTTACAGTTCCAGCCGCGTGGTGCTTGGCTGTTGTGCGCATGCACACATAGGAAGCTCTACTCGAGGCTGCGAGGGAGAGAGAGCACTCTCGCTTCCAGTGCCGACCCTGACGTGCTGATGGAAGGAATTTTTTTTTTTACTCCGCGTGTGTATGGAACGTTCCTTGTTCTTTCCCTTTTATAGTTTAGTCTGTAGAAGGAATATGAAAGCAGTTTAGTTGTTTTTTCTGTAGTGATTAGAAGATGGCGGAAAGCAAGGCCTATTTAATTGCCAAATTTGTCCAAAAACACGCTGGAAGGGCGAAAGAGAAGGTAATTAGTAAAAACTAATTATGTATTTGGTTCTATGTACATAGAAATTTAAATTAAGCACTATTGTACTGTAGAGTTTTTAAGCGGACATTTTATTAAGTTATTTAATATTAAAAAATATTCTGTATTGAAATTTTATTATTTATTCCGTTAAACCGAATACGGTTTTTAAGCATAATGTGCTTATAAACCGTGTATTATATTCATATATGTGATAAAGTGTAGAATTCGATGGCTTCCAGCTATTCTATCTGATTCATTTTTTCGGTTCTTTTATTTTACAGCAAACTCAAACCATGGCCTTGAAAAGGCCCAGGAAAAAATTTTCTGGAGCAGCACCCCCACTAATTTTAGTTACGAACCGCCACTGTCTGGGACGAACATAATTTCTGATTGTTGGCGAAGTTAAAACGATTTCCCTAATCCGTAAGGTTGTTATTTTATACATCAAATTGTTAACCGCTCGGTTAACTTTCGAGATCTATTTACCGGGAGCACTATAGAGATTTATGAGCAGCAGCGAAAATACGAAATCCTAAGGATTATAGTATGTCGAGATCTACGCTAGATTTTTATTTATGAAAATTCATGTGGCGCCCATGTAACATCGATAGGGACTCATTCGATCTAATTTTGCAGGAAAAACGAAGTCCTTGTTTAGGCCTTCACAACAGTGAATATAAATAAGACTTATTTTTTGTTATTATAATAGCAATTTAAGAAAGGTGACCACTTTCGAAATAAGACCCAAAAACAAAATCCATAGTTACAAATTAAGTAGTATTTAAAACTGAAAATTTTAATTAATATTTCTAGTTATAATAGTAACTCTAGCGTATAAGTGAGATTAGGCTACTTTATCATCTGAACAGTAATCTACAGTAGTATTGTAATTATTGTTTGTATTAGATAATACAAATTATATTTTATAAGTGAATAAATCTTGTAATTTTACTATTATCATATAACCGGGTGATTCAAAAAGGACTTCAAAAGCATATAAAAATTTATTGAGATTTATTACAGATTCGGTCTCATTTCATATTAAAGCACATAAGTTTGTCATCCAAAATTCACTTTTGTTCGATATTACTTTCATTTGTAATGCAACATACATCGCACCTAAAGTCGATTTAATTCCAGACTGTAGCCAGCAAGTCGGGCGTTACCTCTGCAGCTGCGGCGTTAATTTGCAGTCTTATTCAATAAGATCAACAGACAAAGGTGGTACATAAACCCGACCTTTAATGAAACCCCGCAAGAAAAAATCTACCGGGGTCAAATCTGGGGAGCGAGGTGGCCATGTAATGGACTTTTACGACCTATCCACTGACCTGAGAATCGAGTTTCAAGAAAATCTCGGACTTCTAGACGGTAGTAAGGTGGTCCACCGTCTTGCTGACGTTAATGACGTCCATCTTGGTCATCATTGTCTAACTAAGGAATTAGAAAATTTGTCCAGATAAATGATAACATTTACGGTTGCATCCTGGAAGAAGAACGTGTCGTAAAATCTTTGTTTGCTTAGGGCACAAAAAACATTGACCTTAGGGCTATGACGAATGTGCTACCAAATTTCATGAGGATTTTCGCTACCCCATATTCGGCAGTTATGGGTGTTCATCTTGTCACTGTCGTTGACTGCAATCATTTTCAAATAAAACTGCAGCCGAGCAACTTTATTGCCATCTGTAATGTTTGGAACTCTCTATATGCCTTCAGGAGCAATCGTCTAGGTAATACGCGCCAAACAGTCGTTTGTGCAGATCTCCATGGCGCGAGTAGTAAAGTCACCTCCTTTCATCTGGAGGTCCCGGGTTCGAATACGGGTCAGGCGTAGGATTTTTACACACGCTACAAATCATTCGTCTCATCCTCTGAAGCAATACCTAACAGTGGTCCTGGAGGTTAAACAAAAAAAAAACTCGTTTCTGGAATACCATTTTCACGTGACGCACGTCGAGTTGATTTCTTGGGACTACGTGCTAAGCTTTCTCTGAGCTGTTCCACAGCAACTTCAGGGACGCATGGATGTCCTGGTGATTTTATATATTTAACAGAACAACCGGTCTCAACGAAGGTTTGGTACCAAGAGTAAATTATATGCGTACTAGGAGGCTCCCTATTATTTTCTCTACGAAAATTACGTTGAACTGCAGCTTGCTGACTGCAAACCATTAAACCAAAACACCCAGCAAGCATGTTCCGTACAAGTAAATGTATATATATTTAACAAAACTAGATGAGTTAACAAGATGTGTTTTAACAACACCTTGATGAGTTCTGCTATGAAATGAAACCTTAACCGAATCTATAAGTTATCTATATAAAATTTTATATTTTTTAAAGTTGTGAAGTCCTTTTTGAATCACTCGTTTTATGTAGTGATTTATATAAATCATCATGTTACGTATGCGTGAATTACCATTTTTTGTGCTATAGAAATCGACGTATGATCGAGTTGAGTTAGAAATCCGACATAAAGGATTCTTTTTTTAAATTTCTTTTCCTTAAAAAACATACTCTCAATAATACAGAGAAGTTATTTTAAATAAAAAAATAAAGATTGTGGAATAATATATTGCCCTTGATTCTTTTACTATTATTATGAAGGGATTTATTAAGTTACAAACTAATCGATAAAGATATCACGTGTATAGTAATTTCTTTTACATTAAAATATGTAAAATATGATATGAATAACAGTAAAAATAATTCCCTGTTATTAATTGTCGCTAATATCATTTTTTTTTATTGTAGGTAAAATATGTATATATAGAGTTACAGATTGAAATAAAATAATAATTTATTTATTTGGTTTACTGTCAGTAAAATGGAGTAATATACGAAGTGTATTTATTGACAGCCGCATTGGAGTAAGTAAAATACTTAATTTATACAGAAAAATTATTTTATAGCCTGTACATTTTTTTCCAGAACGATTTCGAGAATTATAAAAAATTGAATCAAGTTTTATTAATAGGTTGTTTTTTCCTTTTACAGCAAATTCGTAAAAAAAAATCGAACGTAAAAGCGAGAAAAATATGAGTGAAAATATAGATGAAATTGAAAAATACTTCTCTGTTATTGATATCCACCTTCCCATAGTAAAAATACGTATTGCAATACCAATACACTTATAATCGGAAGCAAGTGGGTTGCTATTGAAACATTTGTTCATCTGCGGTGTTATAAATATATATTTTTTTTTTTACCTTTTTTTTATAGTAAAAACATTTTTTTATTTGAAATTTTTATGTTGGATAGTCGATTGATTACATCTCTTTCAAATTATTATTTATCTTTCGTTAGCTTAAAACGTTGTTGCATCGCAATACAGTTTTTCGTATGTTTATTAAATTATACTGAAATCTATAAAGGTTTAGAATATTCTTTATGTTATGAATATGATGTGGATATGGTAAAATTCTTTTATCTATTCTAAAGAAACTTTTTTTTTGCAATTGCACTATGAAATATAAATTATAAAAATCTGATGTGGACAACACATGACTTCTTTGTACGCCTAATAAATTACATTTACATATTTCTTTAAAATGAAAAATACATAAAATATGATTTCATTAATAACTTTTGATATTTTTTCGTATTTCTTTTTTATTATTATTTATCGTAAAACTTTTTTTACAATCATAGGTTAATAATTATTGATAAATCAACACATTTAAATTAAAAAAAGTTAAAAAAAAGGAGATGAAGTCTGATTCGAAATGATGTGTCTTCCTTTTCTATGATCCAAATATTTCATTAATTAAAATTTTATTTGACTATAACTTTGGACGCAATAATAATAGGTACCACTCTTAGTACATCGTTGAAAAGCTTTCAATGAGGGCAGTTAAGAAAAACTCCAAAATTCTATTTTTTTTAAATATTTTTAAGCTTTTTTGTACACTTTTGGTTCAGTCGATTGCAATCAAAATGGGAGGTGCACAACTAGATGTTACAACAGTCCTAAAACCAAACTTTTAACGTCCTAAAGTTAATCGTTTTTGAATTATGCGAGATACGTACTACATACATACGTACGTACAGATGTCACGCCGAAACTAGTCAAAATGAATTCAGGGATGGTCAAAATTAATATTTCCGTTTAAATCTGGAAACCGAAATTTTTTATGATCACAATATTTCCTGTATTTTTTACAAGGAAGTAAAAATAAATATATTTGAAAGCTATTTTTTTATTTTGGAAAAGTTATATTTTGTAATACTCCAATGCTGCTAAGGACCGCAGCTCAAAGGTAGATAGTGGCCAATCATTTTATTACGAAAATAAATATACTTTTTTCGTTAAAGTATTAATTAATATTTTTATTTTTTTTTAAATATTAATTCATCGGAAGAAAATAGTTCTTCTTGCCCATCATTATTTGAGTACATTTTTACTTTTTTACCGTCTACATAACAGCTATAGTGAAGCAATAGCTATATAGAAGGGAAAATATGGTGATCGGTCAAAATTGGGCGTATCCGGCTTTCCTCGAATCTTGACGAATTGACCCATGAGGACCCCGGAAAACCGAAAAAGGGCATCGAAATTTTCGCAACAAAAAGTGCGTACGTAACTATGTTGGGAGTGTAAATCCCCTTATATCTCCAGAACTACTTGACCGATTTTGACCAAAATTGGTCGGATTCCTTCTATAAATGGTGAATCGATGCTGTTAAATTTTCAATTCAGAAGGTTATGGGATGGAGGTTACAGAGGGGGAGTGAAATAATTAGCAGATTTTGCATAATTAAGGTTATATATATTTTTTTTTAATTTTTAAATATTAATGAATTAAACAACTTTTGTAAAAACGTTTCTGCTAAATTTCACCCCCATCCCTAAAAATGATTTTCGGTGTTGGCGTATTTTATATTTTATAACTTATACCTTATATCTCCAAAACTACTCGACCGATTTTGATCAAACTTGGTCAGATTTCTTTTATATATGGGGCATTGATGCTATTAGATTTTCATTTCGAAAGGCCAGAGCTTGGGGGGCACAAGAGGGAGAAACGAAATCGTCTTCAGATTTTTCGTAATTAAGGTTGTATTTTTTTTATAATATTGTGAATATTAATAAACAACTTTTATAAAAAAAAAACGTTTTTGCTAAATTTCATCCCCACCCCTAAAAATGATTTTGATTTTGAAGAGATATATATAGAAGGCAGCACAAAGGGTGATTTTCGTTGCATTTTTTTTTTAAATATTTTTGTGAACAATTATAAAAAACGTTTTTTTATAAAAAAAATGTTTTGCTAAATTACATCCCCACTCCAAAAAATAGTAATAATCTTGAAACTTTGTAGAAGGCAGTACACTGGGTCTTTTACGTTTCTTTTTTTTCTGTTAGCATCTCGTTGGATCCACAAATTTATTCCTCATCAAAGTGGGATCTTAACCAAGCCACTGCCCCCCTCCCTTACACACCCCACATCCTACTTAGCGTATTACTGCTGCATTCATCTGCTATGTTGTGATGTCACTGCTGAGCGGTAGAATTAAATATATGAATAATATTTAAAATGTAAAAGTTTACTTATAGTGGCCGCGTAAATGAAATACGTTATGCGTGCGCGTTCTTTAGTTAGAATCATTGAATTAAATAAACAAAAAAATATTTTATTTAAATGAAATGATAAATATTTTAAGTTAAATTGTGTGTGTAAGCCGTGCATCAGAAAAAAGACGCGTGACGGAGAAGTTCTACAACTTTGTTGTCAGCTTTTTTACTATCAAATCGAATATACGAGTTATTGTTTTTAATGTTTTTTTAACAGCTACTAATTATAAAAATATTTTGTAAAGAAAATAAAAATCGTTAGTGGAAAGAAAAAAATCGTTAATGGGAAAATCTTTTGACGTAATTATGATTAAATTGAGCAACGACAATGAGAAATAATTAATTGTGATTAGGTTAATATATTTTAATTTTAGATTTGTTTTGTGCGTTTCACACAATCGTTACTTTATATTTTTAACGTAACACATTCGAGTTAAGTTAAAAAATAAATGAAAAAGACTCGTACTTTTCTTTATAGTTTTTCTTTAAAGAAAAATCTCAGTAGTATAATAAAATTGCACAAGTCAGCAAGAAATTGATTGGGGAATAAAGTAAGACTACCCTTGACTTTTTACTTTTATTATAAATTGATTTATTTGCTTCAAACTCGTCAAATATATAACGGGACTAGTATAGTTTGTATTATACTTTTTAAAACTTTTTATTCTGTTAGAAAACCCTTCATAAATTTATTTTATAACTTTATTTCTATTTAGATTGTTTAGAAGGTAAGTAGCTTGATTCTTTTAGATTATGATCTTTAGTACTGATTTCTTTTTTCATTTTGTTTTACTTTACAATAAATTAATTTACAATCATTTTCCTTCCACATCCCAAAATAAGAAATGATTTATTTCTGGTTGGAGGGTGGAGATATTTTTATTATAAAAATTGTAATTTAAATGTATAATCAGTCATAAACTCACAAATGTTTATTACATAATACATACAAATAAATAAAGCTAATAAAATATTATTATTATTAAATAAAATGTTTACACAAATATAGACGATATTTTTAACTCCTTGTTAATAATTGTGTCATGTAGTATATTAAAATCATTGTATTATTCATGAATGTTTTTATGTAAATGAATGAGCTTACAATTATGACGTACATGTAGTGTAAAATGTACGTAAATCATGTAACCTGTCTTTCATAATACCAGGAATTATTATTATTACTCGTGTAATTTTCAATTAACTGAAAACAAAATATTTGAAATAAATTATTATCACCGAATAATTGTGTTTATGATTTTTAGGTTGTATTCTGTAACTGGAAAGTCCTGATTAATTTTTTTATAAATTATTAGTAATAGTTTAATTATAAATAATAATTTCTTAAAATTAATATTCACAAAATGAGAATCTACCAGGAAGATCTAGATTTAAATTATACAAATTTTATATTTGATGCGTATATCTTTATCAAATTTTTATTTTTACAAAAAAAATGTAGAAAGGAAATAAAATATTTGAATATGAAGAAAAGTAAGTCATGTGTCCGGAATCGGTGAAAAAGAGAAATTTCTACGAAGAATGAATGATGTAATAAAAAAATAGTATAAAAATAATAATTACAAAGCTTTATTTACATCCTTATATAGAATCAAAGCTACTCCTTTCAGAAGAAATTGATTCACTGCTACTCAAAAAATAATTTAAAAAAATAACATTTACAGTCAAAAAAAAAAAAATATGAAAAGTAACATTTAATGAAAATAAAAAAAACATTTTTAATTTCATAGCCGTCAATTAACACACCCCAGTAACAAAACCAGTAGAACCTTTTTAAAAATATTGACCATACCATTTTATCTCTCACTTGTGAATTTCACAACACACCCAGATTTTCTTTTGTTTCATCTAGCATCTAAGAGCAGGTCTTCCCATTTGTCTTTTCTTATCCTTGGAAAACATTTCCATACATACATATTTCAGTTCAACGTAATTCATTAATTTTATCTGCACGACCAGCTCATTTCTACTTTAAAAGACATTCTTATTTTGCCAATTCATCAATCTAAAAAAAAAATTCTATTTCTTTAATTGTAATTCCTTCAAAATTTGTTATCATCCTATACTGCGTCATTATTTCATTTATGATAAATGAAAGATATATATAAAAGATAAGATTTAATAAATAACATTTTTAAGGCCTGAAGATTTCGACATTAGTATCCAACCCTTTCTTTCGAAATTTTACGAAACAGTTAGTTTATTTTTTTAATTATGCGTCTTCTGTCTAATTCAATCGTAAGCGCCTAAGTTTGACATCCGTGTAAAATCATTGGAGACATGTTACTTTATCACTTTAGCTTTAATTATTTTAAGAAATTCCCCGTAATGATTTTCCTGTGAGACGTCAATTTCTTGTTTTTTTGAAAAGAAAATTATTTATTTATAAGAAAAGTGTACAAGCTCAGGTGAAAATTTAATTAATATTTAATTAATTTAATTAAGATTAATTAATATTTCAATATAATAAAGATGCAGTCATTTCTCTTTATCATCAGTAATATTTGAGGTATTGGTATTAAAATTAAATTAAACTGTTAACTGTATAGTTGTTCACCTGTCAGTCTTTGTTAGCTAATTCATTTAACAATTGTTGTAGATCTGTGGTCAATTATGTTTCATTGTTTAGGTATAAAATTAATGGATTTAAAATAACAAGCCTCTTGATTTGAATAAAATGAGAATTTTAGAAGAAAGATCAGTTTGAATACTTACGCAAATTATTCCATCAATGTTACACTTGTAGCCAAGTGTAAATTAGTGTTTTTGTGAATTAAAACAATACTGCTTGACAATAGGTCGTATCGTTTGATTTATATTGTACAGAAAAGCCTGTTAAGTGTTTTATAGTAAGCCCTTTGAATTTATTGTTGTTTTACTTGGAATAAGATGAACAAGTAAGAAGCCGTTATAGTTTTAGAAAACATTCGCCATCAAGTGTGAGATCGTAGATTGTTTCACTCCTGTTTTGAAGAAGTCTTGAGTAATATCCTTCCATTGATTAGCTTTTGTTTTTAGCAGATTATGATAGATCCATGATTTTTAAATTCATTGTTTTCTGTTTTATATCTTTAATACTATTTCAGATAATTGATTTCAAATAATAATCTCTTTTTCTTCCCTTATTAGACTACATTAGAGGGAACTATCTGGCTAAAATTTTTTATACTCGGAATGTTTGTCGACTGATGGTTAGAATAGAGCTAGATAAATTTTATAATCTACATCAAAATTATGAATCATGTATCCTTACGAATTTTATTATCAATTTTTTGCTACTTTCATTTTTTTGAGACGACGAGCATGGACTGATTTGGTTATTTTTCCCTTTGAGAATTGAAATTTGTAGCGTTTGAAAAATGCCATACCTGACCGGGATTTGAAACCAGAACCTTCGGATAAAGATTGAGACGCTACCTCTCCGCTACGAAGATCGGCTACTATTCTTTAATCACAAAATAGGGTCGACAGAATGACCTTCATTGTGATTATTCGATTTTCCTTCATTGAAAACGTTATCATTTTCATTTCCGTTTAATTTATTCAGAACTTTATCCGCAAAAACTTTTCACATTTGTTAAAAAACTTCTATAAGATGAACTGACTATGTGTCGTTATAAGGAGGTAATATGGACGAGTATTGTAAGTCAAACATTCTTTACTTTAATTAGTAGATTCTCAAAAAACGTAAAAAAGTTTTAATAGGTTTCATATAACTTTATATTTTATTATTTTAAATCCATTAATTTATATGTAAAAAATAAATAATTGACCATAGATCTTCTGCAAGTATTATTAAATGAATTAGAGATAAAAGACTGACAGATAAACGTTTTTTTTTTTTTTTATTTATTTAAACATAAATTGATAATTTTACAATAAAACTTTATCATAAATTACCCCCACCCCAAAAAAACCTTAGGTAACTTTTTTCATGCGTCATTATTTTTCCACTTTTTTTTGTCTTCAGTCATTTGACTGGTTTGATGCAGCTCTCCAGGATTCCCTATCTAGTGCCAGTCGTTTCATTTCAGCATATCCTATATCCATAACAATCTGTTTTACATATTCAAAACGTTGCCTTCCTGCACAATTTTTCCCACCGACCTGTCCGTCTAATATCAAAGCGACTATTCTAGAATGCCTTAATATTTGACCTATGTCTGTTTCTTCTTTTAATTATATTTTTCCAAATGCTTCCTTCTTCATGAGTTTACCGCAACACCTCTTCATTTGTCATTTTATCCACCCATCTGATTTTTATCATTCTCCTGTAGCTCCTTATTTCAAAAACTTCTAATCTTTTCTTCTCAAGTACTCCGATCATCCAAGTTTCACTTCCATATAAAACTACGCTCCAAACATATACTTTCAAAAATATTTTCTTGACGTTTAAATTAATTTTTTGATGTAAACAAATTATATTTCTGATTGAAAGCTCGGTTGCCTGGGCTCTTCGGTATTTTACATCGCTCCTGCTTCGACCATTTTCAGTAATTTTACTTCCCAAATAACAGAATTCTTCTACCTCCATAATTTTTTCTGTTCCTATTTTTATATTCAGTGGTCCATCTACATTATTTTTACTACATTTCATTCTTTCGTTTGTTCTTGTTTATTTTCATGCGGAAGTTGTTGTGTAGGACTTCATACATGCCGTTCATTGTTTCTTCTAAATCTTTTTTACTCTCGTCTAGAATTACAATATCATCAGCAAATCGTAGCATCTTTATCTTTTCACCTTGCACTGTTACTCTGGATCTAAATTGTTCTTTTACATCATTAACTGCTAATTTTATGTAAAGGTTAAATAGTAACGGGGATAGGAAACATCCTTGTCGGACTCCCTTTTTTATTACGGCTTCTTTCTTATGTTCTTCGATTATTACTGTTGTAGTATGGTTCCTGTAAATTTTAGCAATTGTTCTATCTCTATACTTAAACCCTAATTTTTTAAAAATGCTGAACATTTTATTCCAGTCTACGTTATCAAATGCCTTTTCTATACTTATAAATACCATATATGTCGGTTTGTTTTTCTGTAATCTTCCTTCTAATATTATTTTGAGCACTAAAATTGCTTCCCTTGTTCCTATACTTTTCCTGAAACCAAATTGCCACTCTTCTCTCAATTCTGCTGTACAGAATTCTAGTTAAGATTTTCCAATATATAAGAATAAATAATCTATGCCAGAAAAATATTACAACCTTTTTATCAGCTTTTTATCAGCAAGAATAAAACTATTTATCTAATAACTTATTTTTTATGAGATGTAAGTATGTACCTAATTTATAATTATGAATGAATTATAATTTAATTATTTATAATTTAATACTTTTATATTAATTTTTACTAAAGTATACAACAATTTTATGAAACAATTAAATAAAAATAAATTTAAAAAATCTGTCTTTTTGTATAACGTTTTTTGTCATATAGGGAATAAAAAAGTGACGTTTTGTTAAATTTAGAGTGATAAATTTTGAATAAAAATGCTTGTTTATTTACTAGATTTCCAATATATTTCAGAGGGTTATCATCCAGTTGTTTCATTTATTAACTCCGGCTTGAAAAATGTTTTTCTTTTATTTTTGTACATCGTATGTTTCCCAACTGGTTATCGATTTTACTGTTGGTACAATGATGACATAACATTAATAGAGCATCCAATGTACATGTAGTCCACATTCAGCTGATTCAACACAACCAGAAAACAAAATCGTTCCCTTTGTATTCTCTTTTCTTTTTTTCTATATCAAACAATGGAAATATCAGTAAAACGACAAACAGACTTAACTATTGTGATTTATTATTAGTATTATTTTTTGTACTAATATAAATAAAAATGTTTATATCGATTAGAATACATAACAATTCTTAATATTATTTTTATTATTCAAACAATAAAAAATTAAATGTTACACTTTGACATTCTCGTTATTAATTAATAATTAATCTCATTTTATTAATTCATACTATTTAAATATAAACATAAATGTAGTGACATCTTTTCCAACGAGCTCATAAATAATTTTCTTCATAATAATTAAAAAAGAGGTTGTTTAAGTTAATTTCTTTCCGTTAATCAAAAACTATTTCAATTCATTATAGAAATTTTTATTCAAAAAATTAATGAAAAAATGCCTTTTTCTTTTAACACGTGTTTACGTTCATGTTAAATAAGAAAAAAAGATTCTTAATATATCCTAAATGTTACGTTATTATATCTGTAATAATTGTACAGGGTAGAAACTTAAAATCTAACTAAGCCGGCTCGAATTACAGTTATTTGAGTGTCACCTTTAACGTTGTTACTACTAGCATCAATATTGCTAGGGTATGTTGCTGCTTTAGTCTATTGTTATAGAGCGGTAGAATTAAATAAATGAGTAATATTTAAATGTAAAAAAGTAACTTGTTCTGGCTGGGTGTCGAACTCGATCACCCCGTTGACTTGGTACCTGGTGCGTTAAGCTTTGCGGCTATATCAGTCTGCCGACCGTACAAGCGAAATTTTTTGTAAGTTGTGAAATTACATGAGTTTAGTTAGTGCAGATTGTCGTCGCTAGTACCGCCATATCCAAGCAAATTAAATACGGTTAAATACGGCGCGCTTTAGTTAGAATCATTGATTTAAATAAACGAAAAAATATAATATTTAAATAAAATGTTAAATATTTTAAATTAAGTTATATGAGTACGTGTACACGCGACTAAACCGCGTGACGGGAAAATCCTACAACTGTGCCGTCATCTTTTTTTTTATTCCTATTTAAACTTGTTTTTCCCCTACACGCCTGGATCGGATCTGTAGTCAACCATGACTCAGTCTAGGGGCGTGTCCTTGCGACTCTAACGGGCCTTCCCGCTTGTCGGCAGTAAGTCCGGCATGGCAGGTTGGCTCGGCGGTTGTGGATCTTACTTTTTTTTAACCTCCGGGACCACTGTTATGTATTGCTTCAGAGGATGAGATGAATGATTTGTAGCACGTATGAAAATGCCGTATCTGACCGGGATTTGAACTCGGGACCTCCGGATGAAAGGGCGAGACTACCATTCGCACCACGAAGGCCGGCCTTACTTTAATTTGCCTGCCTGTAACTTCAGAGGAGGGCAACCGGGCCCGGCTATGCCGTTTCTGGGACTCGGTCTTTTCTCCATTTTTTTTTTTTTTTTTTGGACCCGATGGTCTGGAGTCCTCGTGCTTCCTCACTGCCGCCTACCCATGCAAGAACGGACGAACGGCAGCTCAGCCGGGGGCTGTCCTTCTCTCTCTGCAATCCGTTTCTTTCTTCTTTAGGCTGTCTGCTTCTCCATGTTTAGTCATTCCCTTAAACCGTTTAAAATGTACGGGACAACGATTTCAGGTGTCATCCAGCCGAGAATACAATTTAACTTCTATTTTAACTAATTAAAATTTAATTTCTAATTTAAATTCCTATTTAACTACACATTTTTAATCCAGTAATGATTCATAAGTGATAGAATTAATTTAACGCTGTATTTATTGTTCTTTCATATTAAAAATAATGTTAAAAGTTCACTTATTATTTTGTTACTTGTCAAAAAATATATATATATACAATATTTTAAAAAAATAAGCCGTATATCATTCCAAACTCTACTAAAGGAAATATATTCAGTGTGTTGACTGTAGTTAAAGAAGTCAAAGAACCCCGTTAAAAAAAATGTTATACGTTTTTCTTTTATCGTGGGAAAGAAAAATCTGTAAAAATTAAAGATTTAAAACCCGTGCTCTCATCGCTAGCTTAAACTTCATAACAGGGATTTACTGTCGTTTCCGATTAGTTTTATTAAAATAAAAAAAAACAAACAAAACAAGCCGTTTAACGTTTGTTTTTTATTATTTTTTATTCTTTGAAGTCTATATTATTTTATTTCAAATAAAATACTTATTTTTCGTTAAACAATCCTCTAAACAGTTATACGTAAATAAAATATTATAACAAGATGTTTTTTCTGCATTAGTTGAAAAAAGAAAATGCTTTCTTTGTTCGAGAAGTAAAAGATAACTCGTAACATTACTTTCAAAATATGACAAATTTCTAAATGCATTTGAGTAAGTTTTTTTGATAAAGTATTATGAAAATATCCAATTAATCCAGACTAAAAAAATAAAAATAATAAATTTCAAAAATAGAAAAATACAAAACGGCTTAATTGTTATGAGTTCTGATCTGATCATGTTAACTTATTATTGAACGTTTACATGATTCTCCAGACCAGTAATTTTCAGTACATTTGTATAATAATTTATAAAATAGACTATAAAAGCAGAAATTAATTATTTATTGCTGCATACACTCGTGGTCACTAAGATTTGTAATACTATAAAGACTTAATTATTTATTCTGTGAATAATAATAACAGCATCCCTTTTAATCGATTTCTAGGCAGAATAAAAATCTTGTTTTAATATACATTTTTTTTTAACTTGGAAATTACTTCATGATTGTTTATTAATTACTTCTTTCTTTAGAAAAATTAGCTTTTATTATACTGTTCACTGTTTATATTATGATACATAAAAGAAACCAATTAAAATTTATTTAATTATAGGTAAAAATATTAAATTTCTCTACTTTTCATCCAGAAAGTTTTGGGTTTGAATCTAGAAAGTAGTTAGATGTAATTTTATTACATAAGCCTACGAAACAAAAGAAAACTTTGAAAATTACATAACGATAAATTTTCTGATAAATATTACTGATTTATATTTGTATAATACAGCGTTATTTTAAAATATATATACTATCCATTTTTATAATCTTTATAGTATCACACTTAGAGAAACGTTAATTATTTTTTTGTCTATCAGTGTTATCAATGGTTTGTACAGTAAAATATAATTTATATTATAATGCACAATGTACAATTATATTATAATGTACGAGGGTTTTTTTTTTCAAGGTCCGATCGGTCGTGAAATTAAAACCACAGTGAAAATAATTTTTTTTTTTTTTTAACAAGTACTTACATAGTTACGCTATTTCTCTACATATTCGCCACTCCGATTTAGACATTTGTCGTAGCGTGGTACCAACTTTCCAATAACCTCGTCATAGAACGGAGCCGCCTGTGTTTTCAGCCATGTTTCTACGCTGGTCTGCAGCTCGATGTCTGTGGCAAAATGTTGTCCTCGTTTCACAAAGTGAAACACTGGCTAGGAGACAACTTTGTGAAAAAGCCACAATTCAGAATAAGCGAAGAGGAATGTTGTCATCAGGCATTGTCTTTCTCCATGACAAAACTGCAGTCGTAACAAAGAAGTTCCTGCAGCGTTTTCGTTGGGAAGTGTTTGATCACCCACCATACAGCCCGGATTTGGCTCCATCCGATTTTCAACTCTTTGCTCACATGAAACGCTAGCTAGGAGGACAACATTTTGGTACAGACATCGAGCTGCAGACTAGCGTAGAAACATGGCTGAAAACAAGGCGTCTCCGTTCTATGACGAGGGTATTGGAAAGTTGGTACCAAACTACGACTAATGTCTAAATCGGAGTGACGGCTATGTAGAGAAATAGCGCAACTACGTAAGTACTTGTTGCAAATTAAAAAAAAATTATTTTCACTGTGGTTTTAATTTCGTGACCGATCGGACCTTGAAAAAAAAAATAACCCTCGTACTATGGTATTGTACAGTAAATATTTATAATTTATATATAATATAATTTTTTACTGAATTTAATTTTTGTATTAAACTGTTAGTTTAATAAACTTCACGTACTCGTGATTTCCTCATTGTTACTTATTTCAAATTATTTTTATAGAGTTCGAGAATTTGAACGATTATATCAAATCATTCAAATTCTCAAATAACTAATTCAGTAAATTAATACAATTTATATTTTCAATATTTTCTTTTCAACTACGTTTGGAATGCTAATACATGTTAGGATTTGTAAATGTGTATAATATGTAAAGAGTGAGCGAGTAATTGTGGTGAAAGAAGTTTAAATTTTCGAATATCTAAGACTTTTCGAAATCAACTATTTATATCGAATGAAATTTCGGTCACGTATTTAACCGGTGTTCTGTACGTGATTCTCTTTACACCTTCTATTCTAAGACTATGCATACTTTTATATATATATATATATGTGTGTGTGTGTGTGTGTGTGCGCGCGCGCCGTGTATGTGTGATTTATTTACATTTAGTACTTGTCGAATAGAAATTTCAACATAATCTTTCCTTGTGATATAAATTGACATTATTCTCGTCTCAAGTAACAATCGTATACAGTATGCTAATATAGCAGTATTACATAGTAGATACCTCGCTCTTCAACAATGTAAGATTCAGTAACCTATCTAAAATTCATGTGAGCTCCAATATTGAGATAGATGAAAGGAATTACTGTCTTTTCATCTTTTCTTTCATCTTTAATAGTACTTCACTATTTTAAAATTATGTTGAATAGTCTGGTTTTTTTTTCATTTCATAACTATTCGTTATTACGAAAAAACTTTTTACCTTAGATCAGGAATAATTGTTTTCATGTTTTATGCACTATTAGGCTTATTTTTCTCAGGTTTATTTTTTTAAATTAGTATACATATAATTACTCAACACTAGAATCATCTTACAAACCCTTTATTTGATTTTAGATAATGTTTATTAAATTCAATGCATTACGTGACGGAACAAAATTATTGACTGATCAGATTAATTAGAATATTTTTTTTTTAACATAAATAAAGGAAGATATTTCAACTTTTTTTTTGTTAGGCTATATAAATCTGTATAGCATGTTGTTATTGTTAGATATTAATATAGCTGAATTTTTTTCGGTTGGCCGGTTGGATTTATGGCGGTGTATGATATGCATTATGTCATGTGTAAAGCCAAAATATAGGCATTAAAGCTTGTAGAATGACATCAATTTATATTTCGCTTTCTCGTTCAGTGGTTGTATTTTCTGTATCTTTTTTCCATGATATTTTGGGTGTAAAATTCAACTTTATTTTTTAAGTACGTAAAAAACTTCCAAAATTTAAATAAAATTAAAAACTTCCAAAAATAAAATTTCTTTCTTGTTATGGCATTCACTGGCCAGCGTAAATTATTTTTGTAAAAACTAATTATTACTGCTTATTACTTCTTTTGTTTTCTTCACGTAAACCCTTTAGCAGAGTTCATATATTTTATCTTAAAGTTATACCTCTTAGATTAAAAACAACATGAAAATTAAAGTATAGAAAAATACGTTTATCACCTCAGTCACTGAAATGAGTTATCCTGCTATCATTACAATTTAATAGATATTGTTATTGATAAATTTTAATATATTTTTACTTTCCGAATTATAACTCTATTACTCCTATAGAGTAGCAATAAACAGAAAGTATATACAGGGGGTGTATCACGAAGTTCTCCTGGGACTTTCTTAATTACTACTCGTAAAAATAATGGAAAAAGTTCAAATAAACATATTTTCTAAAATGCTTCGTTTGCGAATTACAGCTTGTGAAAATTTCGCTCAGTTTCAACTACCCTGGTGAATTGAGGTCGTACTAAAATTTTTAGGACGTTAATTAAGGTAGCAGAATTAGTTATTTCTTATGGTTTTAACCTAAAAATCGAATAAAATAAATCTCACAACCGTATCTGCAGTAGTTTTCGAGAAGTCTGAATAAAACCATTAAATTGTGGTAAAAACCCTATTTTTTATGCTTGACATAGGAGTAAACTAACTTTGAAATGAGTAATAAACACATTAAACTTTAAAAAAAAATTATAGATAATTTAATTCGGATGGTGTACTGTTTAAGATATCTGAGGTGAAAACCAGTAAACTAGGGTAAAAAATCCTGTTACTTATATTCTAGATAGCGCTGTAGCAGAGCTATAACTCTAGAAGGGTGATAGATTTTAGAGCGAGGCTGGACTGCATGTTCATAGGTGATGAATGAAGACAACAACGCCTTGTTGCTTGCTGAATAATGGTTTACTGAATTGTCGACTTGACAGTTAATGAAATGTAGTGTAACATATCGTATAACTTGACATATAAAAATATAAAAATAAATAAAACATTAAAGCTAACGTTCATCCAAACAAAGAATGGAGTTCATCCGGACTAAGAGTATGACGTGACCGCCTTGGATCAGATTCGAGCGCCGAATGCTAGTACGAGCGGAACTCTATGGTGAGCGCTAGCACACACTAGATCGCAGCACCGGACGGCTGGACGTGGAAAGGAACAAAGGGAAAGTATTGTAATCGTTCCAATTTGGGCATATCCTGTTTTCACCGGATCTTGACGTTTTGACACCTAAGGAACCCAAAGAACCAAAAACCGGATGGAAATTTTCCAGATGTTAATGTACGAATGTACTTGTGTGAGTTCAGTGTTGATCTCTAAATCTTTTTATATCTCCTGAACTGCTGGACCCAATTTTGACCAAATTTGGTCAGTTTATTTCTATATATATATGGGGCATTGATGCCATTCAATTTTCAACTTGAAAAGTATAAATTAAATTATCTGTGTGGGTAAGCCGTGTATCAGAAACAAACCCAAAGTTGTCAGCTTTTTATTATGTTTGACGTACAAACTATGTTTAATGGGTAATAATTACATAAAACTTTTTAAAAAAAAACTTGTAGAGAATTTAATTCTGAACAAAATGGTGTAAGATAAGTTACATACCAGTTTATCGTAAATGTTCAAAAATGAGCCCACCATTTTGAACACATTTCTTGGCACGCTTCTGTACTGGTTTTGTTCCTTTTTTAATTCTTTAGAACTGTCCTTATGTTGCTTTGCCGCGTCCGTAATGCTTGCAATTTATTTCATACGAGAATTTATTTTTGTTTTAAATAAAATATCTTTCATCCATCCCCAGATGCAAAAATTTAAAAGTGTTAGATTAGGCGATTTTGGTTGCCAGGAATGTAGACCTCCACGACGATCAATTTCTCAGGGAAATGATGATTAAAGTGAATGGAAATGGCACAAGAAAAGTGTGGAGGCGCGCCACCGTGCTGGAAGTATACTTTGCGTCTCAGCGCTAGAGAAATATCTTTAAATAGCCACAGCAATTCTTCTTGAAGCAAGTGCAAATAGACTTCAGCATTTAAGCGGCCAGGTAAGATGAATGATCCAAGCAGCCGTTTGTGAAGATCATTGTTGATAATAACATAGTTGATAATTTGTTTTTATTTTATTGCCAACTTTGAAATAATAATTTTTCAAATAAATTATTGTATTTCTGTATAATAAAAAAAATTATTTCTTAAGTAATTTTTATTTGTTTGTTTCTTGTAGAATTGCTGGTAATTTCCAATTTTTTAAAACTGGAAATTTAAAAAAAAATTGTTAAAAATACTTTTTTATACAACTTTTCCCATCACCAAAAAAGAATTTGTTTTTTGTTAACATTAAACAAATACTTTTTTGACAAATGTATTATTGTACTGTTCTAAATAAAATTCGCAAATTTGTCATAAACCGTAACTCGCAAACGAAGCATTTTAAGAGATTTGTTTATGTGAACTTTTTCCATTATTTTCACAAGTAGAATATGTTATGAAAGTCCCGGGAGAACTTTTTCATATACTTTGGTAGATCCTTTTAAAATTTCAATATCTGGTTTTCTGTGAGTATTTTATGACCCTCTGATTTGACAAACTACACCTCATTTGTTCAGATCGGTTGACAAATAGTTAAAATATGGCTGAAATGGTTAAAATGGATTGTTAAAATTATGTATGAAAACAGGCGTATTATTCTCAGACTACGTAAATTTTGGTCTGCATCCCTACCTATAAACGTATGAGCTGGTTCTTTTAGCAACTATATTATAATGAGTTGAAATTTTTATTATAAATTACTTAATTTGGTCAAAAAAGTCAACTGGAATCCAAAATAATTTTTTTTTTCAATTATACATTTATTACTGCATAATGTTTAAGTTTAAAACGACATACGATCCAATGGGTCAATCCTATTCCAAAAGGTTTTACTGAACATATTGATTTTTTCCGCAACTGTATTATAAATATTGCAAAATTAAGTCATTAATTTTTAAAAACCTGTATCACATTTGAAATAAAATTCTGTTAATTTGTATTCTCTTTCTTACTTTCCGTTTTTAAATTAATTAACCTTGGATATCTTCAGGTAGAATGTATTAATGTAATTCTTCCTGTAGTAAAAATGTTCCCTATTTTTTTTCTGTCGTACTAAATTAAAAATAATTTCATTTTGAGAATAATTTTAATATTCTTCTATCATACCACTTTTGTAGAATGTTTTCCTGAGTTTTATATGGTTCATGTTGTCGCTTGTTCACGGCTCGACCAGGATATTGTGAGACATGAAAAATAAAAATTTCTTATTAATACAATTTATTACTCTAGAGAAATACGGTATGACAAAATAAATAATAATTACAATAATAATAATTATAAATAGATATGACATACAAAATAGTAATAATTCAAATAAAAAGAACAAGATTTGTTTAATGACAGTTAAATTAAAAAAAAGAAAAAAATAGAATACAATCCAAAATACAAGAACCGTTATAATGACCGCTAGAACCTGAAATTGCATTAACAATAAGATAACACTAGAAAAGTCAAAAATTCTTACAATTCCATTTTGTGTAAATATTTATTACTTTTACCGTCTACAATAGAACTATCCTATACTTTATGAATAAGTAGAATAGTCTCACTTTCACTACTGTTTATCAATAACTCCCCGAACAACTTCCTGCATTCACCCACTATCCACAACGGAATGCTTGTGACGTACACTTTTTTTTTTCCCCCTACATCCCTGGGCCGGACATCCAATTAAGTATACTCGGCCCAGAGATGTGTCTTCTGACTCTAAGGCGGTCTTCCCGCCCACCGGTTTTACTCCCGGCACGGCAATTAACCGCCCCGGTACTAGATCTTTTCTTGCCTGCCTCTAATTCCCGCCGACGAGGGCAAAGCCCGGCTATGCCGTTCCCCACCCCCGCCGACAGAAACTGGGTCTCGGTCTTTATGCCATTTGCCTCAAACCGGTGCGACCAGCACAAGGAGCGCGCGCACCCCCAAAACCAGCCACACCGGCCGGGTCTAGGTCTTTTAATTTTATCCCGCGAAATCTCCCCTCACCGAAACCTGCACGCCAGGGCATACAGGCTCTCAGAGACGGGGCTGTCCACCTATCCCTATTTACGATTGAACCTAGCGATTCCTTCGTCGCGCCTCCTCTTCCTTAGTGCGAAGAACCGTACCGGCGAAATTGTTAAAAATGTTCCAGTTCTACTCTCTCCTTAGCGACCACTCTACTATGTTATTCGCGTTCAGGTTATTGACTGCTATGAATTGTCTGTATTGTGCCCATCTCCGGCATTCGAACATCGTATGCTCTTACCATACGCTTACTGTTGTCATCGTCACCGCAACCGCGTCAAACTCGGACTTGCGAAACTACTTTGTCATCGCTTGTTATCACGACTACGTTGAACACTGCCTCGTTGAACTACTGACATTCTCCGCTGCTTCATGACAGTATTTATATCACCTGACCTGCAGAACCAGTACCCGCCTCATCTCTTACTGTTGAAGCATAATAATATTCATTGTCCGCCCCCTTAATATTTCTATAATTATAATAATCTATAATTATAATTATATTATATTGTCTGTGTTACAAAGAACAGATTGTTAAAAAGACCTGTTACTCTGAGAAAATAATCCTTTTTAGTTCCTTCTTGATTCATCTTTTCGTTATTTTTTTCTCTTTCTTTTTTTTAATTGGAAGAAATCCGTCATCCTGATCCTATAGAAAAAAAGATTTTTTATTAGAAAGCAAAAAAGAGTATTAAAATATTTGTTTGTATTTCATGGTTATAATGTCTTTATTACAAGTAATTTTTGTGCCTAAATATCATATTATTTTACTTTTGATGTAATTCAATATATAAATTACATTCTATTGCAATATTTAAGCTACAGTTATTAACCATTTTTATAAAATCTCAATATTCTTTACCTTTTTTCAAATAAAACTGTTCTCCTTGGAGTGGTTTATAGGATTTTTTTATAAGTAGTTTTTTTAAAGAAGTAATAGAACGGCGCAAGAAGATATTTCGCACGTTCACGGTTAAACAAGGATCCTGAGAAATGGCAAATGTAAAAATTCTTATAAATACAATTTATTTACTCTTAAATAAATTACTATGTACATAAGTCAATTAAAACTTTTAATTTAAAAATACCATTCTTTTTTTAACTATAGAGTTTACAATATCTAATAAAAACTAACTGAAAATTAAAAATAATTATATTACAACAACAAGTAAAACAATTACAAAATCAGTAATTAACTTTATACAAGAATTCATTTGCTTCCAATAATAATTCAGAATTCATAATAATTCAGAATTCATTTGCTTCCAATAAATTTATAAAAAGAAAATAGCTCATACACCAATGAATTGTATCACATTGTTTCATATTCACAACGAACTCACCGAACAACTTCAAGTATTTAACCGCAGATAAAAACGCGGAATACTCTAGTGATTGGTTTGTTTGGCATTTCTCCCGCTACCACTCCATTCGGTCGCCCTAAAGCATAAGATCGAATGTCTGTGCCACAAACGGCTACTGAGTCTCGAAACAGTTTAGCGACCAGTGCCCTAATAGCTCCTAGAACTTTCCTTACAGCATGAGCGGACTAAGCGCGGTGCCATACACCACCGGCTTACGTGTTCCAACCGCTGACTTTCCATATATAACTAAAATGGATAGGTGCACCTCCTCAACTACTAAAAATATATATGACTTCAATAAATAAATTTATATCGTCAAAACAGCAATTCGCTGCCACACCTAGGTCGTTGAATGCCAGCAAGTACATGTCCACCATTTTAAAACGCTTGGAGCTTTAGTTAGCTTAGCCAGCCGTAATTCTCGGATAGTTTTCCACAGCAGCGAGGTAGGAGTTTTTCCTTTAGATAAACTACTGATGTCGGTTGAACAAAGCAACGGCATCAGGAACGCTCACACGGTCTTACAGTGCGGCTCTCGTTACATTGACTCGCCGCTTGTGAGTGGCCAATTTTCCCCTTGACCTGTAAGTTCAGGGTGGCCTGAGTTCTAGCCGCCCCACCACAAGAGCTTGGCAGTCGAACATCATGTGTTCGTTCGACTGGACCTCCCCGCATACGCACAGCTCATCAGCTGCCACACGGAACCAAACAAATATTCGTTCAAATTCGCTTGGTTGGAGAGCACTTGGACTGCCGTTGCCCTTAAAAACGAACTAGAGGCGTAGCATCCCCCCAAGTCCTGTATACTCTAGTGATGAACTCTTCACTCGTACGCTCGACTATTACCGTACACTAACTTCGAATGCCTTGGCATTTATCGCACACTGATCCTAGGCAGTATTTATATACCTCCGGGACTAGCGCTTGACCTTTAGTAACAGCAGCCGGCCTACCCTTTTGTTCGTTCAAGGTTTATGATTTCTGTTATATATTTATCTTTCTAGAAAGAATTTCTTTATTGTTGTTTATTCTGGATGTTTCTTTTTCAATCTGTTTGTCCATTTTCCTTTTTTAATTTTCTTTTTCTTTTCTACAATGGCATTTTCCATTACTGGATACTTTTCTACTCGTTACATTATATTTTATTTTTTATTTTTTTTTTGTCTTCAGTCATTTGACTGGTTTGATGCAGCTCTCCAAGATTCCCTATCTAGTGCTAGTCGTTTCATTTCAGTATACCCTCTACATCCTACATCCCCAACAATTTGTTTTACATACTCCAAACGTGGCCTGCCTACACAATTTTTCCCTTCTACCTGTCCTTCCAATATTAAAGCGACTATTCCAGGATGCCTTAGTATGTGGCCTATAAGTCTGTCCCTTCTTTTAACTATATTTTTCCAAATGCTTCTTTCTTCATCTATTTGCCGCAATACCTCTTCATTTGTCACTTTATCCACCCATATGATTTTTAACATTCTCCTATAGCACCACATTTCAAAAGCTTCTAATCTTTTCTTCTCAGATACTCCGATTGTCCAAGTTTCACTTCCATATAAAGCGACACTCCAAACATACACTTTCAAAAATCTTTTCCTGACATTTAAATTAATTTTTGATGTAAACAAAATATATTTCTTACTGAAGGCTCGTTTAGCTTGTGCTATTCGGCATTTTATATCGCTCCTGCTTCGTCCATCTTTAGTAATTTTACTTCCCAAATAACAAAATTCTTCTACCTCCATAATCTTTTCTCCTCCTATTTTCACATTCAGCGGTCCATCTTTGTTATTTCTACTACATTTCATTATTTTTGTTTTGTTCTTGTTTATTTTCATGCGATAGTTCTTGCGTAGGACTTCATCTATGCCGTTCATTGTTTCTTCTAAATCCTTTTTACTCTCGGCTAGAATTATTATATCATCAGCAAATCGTAGCATCTTTATGTTTTCACCTTGTACTGTTACTCCGAATCTAAATTGTTCTTTAACATCATTAACTGCTAGTTCCATGTAAAGATTAAAAAGTAACGGAGATAGGGAACATCCTTGTCGGACTCCCATTCTTATTAGGGCTTCTTTCTTATGTTCTTCAATTGTTATTGTTGCTGTTTGGTTCCTGTACATGTTAGCAATTGTTCTTCTATCTCTGTATTTGAACCCTAATTTTTTTAAAATGCTAAACATTTTATTCCAGTCTACGTTATCGAAAGCCTTTTCTAGGTCTATAAACGCCAAGTATGTTGGTTTGTTTTTCTTTAATCTTCCTTCTACTATTAATCTGAGGCCTAAAATTGCTTCCCTTGTCCCTATACTTTTCCTGAAATCAAATTGGTCTTCTCCTAACACTTCTTCCACTCTCCTCTCAATTCTTCTGTATAAAATTCTAGTTAAGATTTTTGATGCATGACTAGTTAAACTAATTGTTCTGTATTCTTCACATTTTTCTGCCCCTGCTTTCTTTGGTATCATAACTATAACACTTTTTTTGAAGTCTGATGGAAATTCCCCATTTTCATAAATATTACACACAAGTTTGTATAATCTATCAATCGCTTCCTCACCTGCACTGCGCAGTAATTCTACAGGTATTCCGTCTATTCCAGGAGCCTTTCTGCCATTTAAATCTTTTAATGCTCTCTTAAATTCAGATCTCAATATTGTTTCTCCCATTTCATCCTCCTCAACTTCCTCTTCTTCCTCTATAACACCATTTTCTAATTCATTTCCTCCGTATAACTCTTCAATATATTCCACCCATCTATCGACTTTACCTTTCGTATTATATATTGGTGTACCATCTTTGTTTAACACATTATTAGATTTTAATTTATGTACCCCAAAATTTTCCTTAACTTTCCTGTATGCTCCGTCTATTTTACCAATGTTCATTTCTCTTTCCACTTCTGAACACTTTTTTTAATCCACTCTTCTTTCACCAGTTTGCACTTCCTGTTTATAGCATTTCTTAATTTCCGATAGTTCCTTTTACTTTCTTCATCACTAGCATTCTTATATTTTCTACGTTCATCCATCAGCTGCAATATATCGTCTGAAACCCAAGGTTTTCTACCGGTTCTCTTTATTCCGCCTAAGTTTGCTTCTGCTGATTTAAGAATTTCCTTTTTAACATTCTCCCATTCTTCTTCTACATTTTCTACCTTATCTTTTTTACTCAGACCTCTTGCGATGTCCTCCTCAAAAATCTTCTTTACCTCCTCTTCCTCAAGCTTCTCTAAATTCCACCGATTCATCTCACACCTTTTCTTCAGGTTTTTAAACCTCAATCTACATCTCATTATCACCAAATTATGGTCGCTATCAATGTCTGCTCCAGGGTAAGTTTTGCAGTCAACGAGTTGATTTCTAAATCTTTGCTTAACCATGATATAATCTATCTGATACCTTCCAGTATCGCCTGGCTTTTTCCAAGTGTATATTCTTGTATTATGATTTTTAAATTGGGTGTTGGCAATTACTAAATTATACTTCGTGCAAAACTCTATAAGTCGGTCCCCTCTTTCATTCCTTTTGCCCAGCCCGTATTCACCCACTATATTTCCTTCCTTGCCTTTTCCAATGCTTGCATTCCAATCTCCAACTATTATTAAATTTTCATCTCCTTTTACGTGTTTAATTGCTTCATCAATCTCTTCGTATACACACTCTACCTCATCATCATCATGGGCGCTTGTAGGCATATAGACGTTAACAATCGTTGTCGGTTTAGGTTTTTATGAACTCAAAATTATGACTAATTTTAAAAGAAAATATAAATTAAATCTTGAAATTGACGGAATAAATCCTAAGTTAAATGAAATAAATATCTTAATAAATGAGAAAACACCAGAAATCTATTAACTACAGAAATGGAATTTAGTAAAATATATTTTTCTGTAATATTTACTGAAATACTTAACATCTTAATTGTTAATACATTCCATGGAATGTTTGTATTATACAGAGATGATTGATCAAAGAGAACTAGGCATATCTCAATCGTGATTGGTAGAATGTTTGTGATTTCATATCTCAAAAACACATTTTTTTTCCTCGGAATTGTAATAACGTTTATTATTATAAGATACTGTATACAATCTCATCAAATATTTGACAAACCGTACACTGCAAATCGCAGTTAATGATTGGCGGGTGGCAATGAGACACCTATTCATTACTAACTATCACGGATGATTTGGCGATGCTGCATTGTGAAAACCGCACTAATGGTAACTTGTTGCTATGGCAATAGTCATTACCTATAGAACAACCGACGCAAGATCGTTCAATAAAATCTTCCATTTAATTTTGAATAATATATGAGATAAATTATGTTACAATGTTTCTTGTTAATTAATTAAGGTGTTTTACGTTCTAATTTAGTACAACTTAGTATCAGTTATATAATGTACTTGAAATTGAACAAGAAAACATTTTATCTAATTAATATAAGTGTTACGTAAATTTATGAATGTCTGCTAGGGTGGTAATAATTTTATACTAATTAATTTCATGTTTTAACATATGTTAGTTACTGTTATAGAAAAAATTATGTATACAATTTTATTATAAATTTATATTTCTTTAAAAAAATATATATATATATTTTGTCTAGAAGTATTAAAGTGGTTTCTTAAAATATTATTACTGTTATTATTTTTATTTATTTATTTTTTGTTCAGTTTAATAAATTTTGGGTCAGTTCAAATCGATTATTTTTTATGATGCTATTCCTCTCTACTCAATCTTAAGAAATTCTCCATTTTTAAGTAAACCCTTCCTTCAATTTTTGTTCAACTATTTCTCTATTTATCATTTTCATCCGCGACGTTTTTATCCTTCAACCTTTTCCTGTTTAGTGATTTCTAACCCTCATACACTGTCCTTAATGGCAATCTATATTCAGCTGTCCTTTTGTAATTCTCATACTCCTAATACAAGATATTTATTTTTCAATTACATCTAAAGCCGCATCATGAAATCCCTATCGGCGCTATCATTATTCTTTTTTTCTTATTCTGACATGCCTAAATTCAATTCCCTTAATAAATATATAAAAACAAAATTCGTTAAAATTCACTTAATCTGTCTGAAAATTTCAGTTTATTTTTTTTTGTAATTATAAATAATTTATTTATACTTCTAATACCCATGTTATAAAGTTTTGTGATACAACATAGAATACTTTTGTAGTTCATTATCGTAATTTTTATATAAAATTATTTATTTAATCTTGATTTTTATATTTTTTACGAATTTTATGGATTTTTTCTTGTTTTCATTACGATGAATAAGTTGTCGTTATATTACATTAAAAAAAAAACATATTTATTTTATCTTAACTATTTTTTTTTAAAAATCAGAAGTAAAATATTTTGTTCAAAATATAAGATTAAGCACAATGTGCTTAAAATCCGTGTACCATATTCTTGAATGCGATAAAGTGTAGCATGAGATTGTTATCCTGCTTCCAGCTATTCTATTTGATCATTTTTTTTCAGTTCTTTTATTTTATAGAAAACTTTAACCGTGGCCTTCAAAAGGTCTGGAAAAAATTTTCTGGAGCAATACCCCTATTAATTTTAGTTACGGGCCGCCACTGCTAGGACATTAGTTCTAGAATATTGACAACTCCATTGAGAAAGGATCAGTATAAGGAGAAAGGAATCGAGGAAAAAGGATGAAGTTAATTAATGATATGAAGTTTGGAAACTATAAGGTGACGAATGAGAAGACTTGGGACAGAAATGGATGGAGTCAACGATGACGAAGGGACCTGCAGCAAGACAGAACGCCAGAAGGATGATGGTGATTTAAATGTTATATCATTATGATTAATCACAGTTAAAACATAACATCGTTATCGTTGCATATATTCATTATTGAAATAATAAAATTGTTATCGCTTTTACAGTATTTATTTAAATTATATTTTAGGATGATTATTATACTCGATAGTCTATCATAATTATTGAAGTAAATAAAATCTTTATTTGTCATTTAAAATTGATTTTTTACCGATATTGAAATATTACTATCTTTTATTAGTTGAGTTGATTATAAGTAAATTGTAATTAATGCCGACCTCCGTGGCGGAAGTGGTAGCGTCTTAACCTTTCATCTGGAGGTCCCGGGTTCGAATCCTGGTCAGGCATGGCATTTTCACACGCTACAAATCATTGATCTCATTCTCTGAAGTAATACCTAACGGTGGTACCGCAGGTTAAAGAAAGAAGTTTAATTGTAATTAATAGAAAATCATTACACGCAATCATCTGGCAAAATATTGCATGACTTTATTAATAATAAAATTTAAGAATTGAGCAAAAATTTTTTTTAAATATATATGTTATTTATAGATGGGAAATAAATTTTAAGATAAATTATTCTAATATTCATATATAAGTTGGGCTTAACAATATTGGTTTGCCTAAGTTAAGTTTTTTCTAAATAATTTAACACTTCCTTCAATAAAGATTGAAGTAAGAAAAAGAAAATTTTCAAAATAAAATTTTCTGCATTTTAAGCCTGGGTTCTATAATTATAAAAAATATTTTTAAAAATCTATAAATAAAAAAATCTGTAGACATTTCTTGATAGCTTTATAGATCTTTCAATATAAACTTTCAAAACGAATTATGTAAACTGAAAGGAGAAAGAGCAAAAGAACAAAACCCATACATTTAAATTTTATGAGGTAGGAATTGATTTAAAAAAACAAAAAAAAAACATTTTTGGCTTATTTGTATATGCATTGTAGATAACACATTTATTTTGATAATGTTTTCTCTAAAATGCCTCTGAAGAAAATCGAAATTGATTTTTCGCGATATTCCCCATCCCTAACCAATTTTGGAAAAAATTATTATGATCATGTTCCATGTACAGAAATATTTGAGCCAACGGTTTGTTCAATCATGAGATATAAGTTCAAAAGCACTGCGACACATATCGGTACATACGTATTCAGATACTCATACATATGTACTAGTACATATATATTTTTTTTTTGTCTAGATCATTGATTTTCAAACTTTTTCGCCCATCACCCAAATTGAGAATCAAAAATTTTCTAGTGCCCCAAAATTTTTGAACTTACCATCTGTAAAAAATAATAATTGCAATTGCTGTTTTTAAGATGCGCTCTTAAAAATAGCGATTGCAATTATTGTTTTCAAACGTGGCATATCCTTTTTCTGAGTTGAAACTTACATTTTAAATGAGAACAATTAAAACACATGTTTTGAAGTATTTTTTTTACTAAAATTGCTTTCAAAAAATTACAATTGTATCGTAAAGAGACATGTAAACAGATAAATTAAAGCTAGTCTTAAGTTTGTAACGATTTTAATGTAGTTTACTGAAAAAAATGTCGTTTCCCCCATGCGCTTTATCAGACACGAAGAGATAATTTCAAATTTTTAAAACTTCGGTACTTACGTATTAACGCCACCGCAGCTACAGCTTTATTTAAAAACAAAGTAGTCAATCGGATTTCGGTGAAAAATGGGCCGATATAGAGTTTAACATAGATTCAATAAAAATAACTTTTATTTATTTTATAAATATAATTAAACCAAACTTAACCTAGGCTCGCTTCGCTCGCTAACCTTGACTAATTAACACCGTAATTTTTTGAGTATTTATTTAATAAATTCAGTAATTATTGTTATTTAAGTAATAAATAATTGCAATAATTAATGAATTGAAGGTTAAGTTTGGTTAAATCATATTTATAAAATAAATAAATATAAATAACCATTTCTTAAAATTAATAGAGACTCAATTTTAAATAAAGCTGTAGCTGCGGTGGCGTTAATACGTAAGTACCAAAACTTCTCACTGATTTTTTTTTTAATTTGATTATTTTTGAAATCTGAATTATACTTTCAAAAAGTAGAGTATTTAAGCTTTAATTATTTTTGTTTTCGTCTCTCTAAGCCTCTTTGTTGCAAGTTAAAGTAGTTTGAATGCAATAAATTTTTATCATAAAATATAGGTATCCCTTTAATTTTTTGTACTAGTATGGTAAGTATTTAATTTTAGTTTGAAATATCAGGAAAACAATTTTATTCTATTTTTTTTTTAATCAGCCATCGCCTACCTAGACCGCCTGACCGCCCTCAATTTTCTGTGGGCATTCTACCGTCCCGCTGAAGGCCTCCAGCATTCACAAGAGGGCGTTATCGCCCACTTTGAAAACAAATGGTCTAGATAAACTAGTTGAATCCTGATAAATAAAGATTTGCAAAAAAAATACCGATACCCTGTTTTTGACATGATCACCATACTTTCCAAGATGACTTTCCAAGGACTGCTATAGTAAATAATAAATTATGACACATGAAGGATACTGTACTTCCATGGAACTCTCATGCAGGAATAACATTGAGAGGAGGTTGTTATTTACCATTTGCGAATAGAACATACAAACCTTACTCATGGACACCTAATGAATCAGACCAATGCACCCATTTGTGTTGGCTGCAGCTGCCAACTAACAATACACCATATTCTTATGGATTGTGTGTTATGTGGTATTGTTTCGTAAATTTAAATTAGGAGCTAATATCCAAGATATACTAGGAAACAATATGAAGATGCTCGATTATTTATATTTAAATATATAAAATTTGTAATAAATCAAATACTTATGGAAAAACAAAAAGGAATATATTATATATATATATAAAGTGATAACTCAATTTGTTATAAGGTAATGATTTTGAAAGATCTAATTTAATGTTTTATAATAGCCTATTTATCTTGGTAAAGTACTTGCGATGTGACATATACATAAAGTTTAGTTCTACAAACAGCTGGTTTAAGAGTAGAACAAAAAGAAAATTTACAGTATGATGTTTTTATCTTAAAAGTGAGACACAATAAACATTTATAACAGGTGGAAATCTGCTTTTTCTATAGACATATTTGCTGTATGTGTAATATTGTAATGATGTATCCATGAGGGTGTGTATAAGCACACATATATGTCTGTATAAAACTATACGTTTACATTTATTTCTTATGTTGTTCTTTTTTTACTTTTTTCTTTGGTTTAGAATATGACTTGGTGACCTAAGCTTGTTTGTGGTGTACCCAAGGGATTTAATAAAAGATTTGTCAAGTACCTTACCCTTTTTTCTTCTCTAAGGAAAGATTCATCAACGATTCAAAGATTACTTTTTGATTTCACCATAAAATGTTTTTCTTATTTTTGCTTTTGAAAAAAGTCATTCAAGCATGTTTTTAGAAAGATTAGAATCCACTGCAATTTTATTTTTATTTAAAAATACATGATTATGTAGTGTGTAAAAAGTGTTGTCCAATATTTCTGTAGTGTATTCACAATATTTAACAACAATAACAATAGAAATTGTAACAATAGACTCTTTATTATTTATATCTACTTGTTTTTTTGTGTTTTTGAATAGTATATGTTATATGTAGATTTAAGGTGATATAATACAGAAAGTAAATAAGTATTAAAAATAAAATAATTAAAATACAATTAATAAAATTAATTCTTTGAAAAATAAAATCTTGATATTCATACTGTTAGTAAAGCATGAGAAAACGCTTATGTTAAAAACAAATATATGATGTAAGAGAATATTAATTGAAAAATAAAAAGAAATATCAAACACTTCAACTGTTTAAATTATTCATTTCTTTGTGTATAAAGGGTGAATAAAATAAAAAATTTCTAAAAAAAAAAGGCTTATTTCATTCATAGTCTTCTGTCGTTAGGGCAGGTCCTGTCATGGCTACTGTTCTGCACCTTGTTCTATCCTTTGCTAACCTCTTTTTTTACACATTTTTCCCCTTTTCCATAATCCCATCCATCATTTGAAACTTCTTCCTTCCTCTTGATTTTCTTCCATTCTTCTATCATATCCACTAATAAACATTTTCTCATACAATGTCCTAGCTAGTTCCTTTTCCTATATTCAATCATGTTTAGCATTTTTCTGTTTTCTTTGATTCTTCGTAACTTCTTCATTTGTTACATGGTCTTACCATCTCACATTTATCATTCTGCACCACACCCACATCTCAGAAGTCTCAATTCGTTTCCTGTCTGCCTTTATCATTGTCCACGTTTCATTTCCATACAGCATCGCACTCCAAATAAAACATTTCATTAATTTCTTACTTAATGCCAAATTTAATTTTCCATAGTTTTTCCTTCTTATTAATTTGTTTTCTTCGTGATATTCTTGTTATAATTTCTACTGTGCAAGTTACCTAACTTGCACAGAAACCTTTAACTGATTACCTAATCAGTTAGTTATAAAGCTCCCTAAGTACTGAAATTTTTTCACCTGCTCTAAAACTTCATTTTCTATATTAATCTCAGTCCTCTCATCTTTTCCACCTAATACCATACATTTGGTCTTCTTTTTTGTTGATCCTCATTCCCTGGCTTTTGTGAGCTTCATTTAGTCATCAAGTATTTCATAGTCTACTTGTGCTCTCCACCAGTACAACCATGCATCAGCAAAACCGTATACATTCTGTTCTTCTTCCTTCGATCTTTATTACTCTTTAATTTATTCAGGCATTATTTCATCCCGATATATACTAAACAGTGTTGGTGACTTGCAGCATCCCTGTCTAACTCCCCTTCCAATCCCAATTCTTCCTGACATTTCGTCTTCTACCCTTACATTTATTCTCTGATTATAGTGCAGCTCTTTTATTAGCCACCTCTCTTTCCAGTCAACTTACTTCTTTTAGAAAATTAGCAGTAAATTATTCCATCTAAATCTATAAAACGCCTTTTCTAGGTCGACAAATGAATCATATAATTTCCACCTTCTTTCCATGTATCTCTCACCTATTACTTGTAGCAGTCTCATAACATCCCATGTTCCAACATCTCTTCTAAACCCATATTGTTCTTCCTATTTAGAACTCTTAATAGTACCTTAGCTGCATGTGATATTAGGCTAATCTTTCTATGATCTTCACATTTCTTTGTATTTATTTTCTTTTCTATCGGTACCATTATTGTATCCTGGAAGTCATCTGACCGCTTTCCTTCTTCAAGTATTCCATTTCATAGATCCAATAATAACAAATCCCCTGTCTCTCCTAATGCTTTGTACAGTTCAATTGGTATTTCATTACATCCCTCGGGATTTCCTTTTCTCATCATTTATTTCTTGTTTCATTTATTTCACTTTTTAATATACTGTACCCTTTTTGATCTTCTTGGAACTTTATACTCTTCCACAGCAAAATTTATTTTCCGGCTTTTTTCTAATTGCACATAAATTCACAATGTATTGTTTTCATCTCATTTTTATTTTCTCCTTATCATTAAGTGTTTCCCCATCCTTTGCCTCTGTCTGATACATTTTCTTCCCCTGTCTCTTTTTAAAAACTATTTCTGATGCCTCTATATATTAGCTCTTATATCCCTTCTTTTTCTAAATTTTCTATCACTGTACATTTTTCCTCAAGCCGCTCTTCCTTAGCTTTCTCAATCTTCCTTCTTAGTTTATTATTTAGCCTTCTATATTTCCTTTCTACCTTCTTCTGTTTGTACATTTTTCCACCTTCTCCTTTCACTCATTTTTTCTAACATTTAACTTATAACCCACTCTTTTTGTAATTTCCTTTTTTTAATAAACCTATTGTCTCTTTTACTGTTTTTGTTAAACTCTTCTTAATTATCATTCACTTATCATCATCTTCTTCTAATTTATTCCAGCATCAATTTTCTGCATTTCCTGAATTGTTTCCTGTTCCCGTAACTTCCCTAAATCATAGTAATCTCTTCTTCTGCCACTCCTAATTTTTGTTGATCCTAATGTTCATTTCTGCCACAACTAGATTGTGATCTGAATTTATATCTGCTTCTGGATAAGTCTTTGAACAATTTTTAAATATTTGTTATATCATAATATAATAAATCTTATATTTTCCTCTGTTTATTCGTGATACCCATGTATATTTTTTTTACGATTTTCAGTCAAGTTTTTTTATTATTTTCAACAGACTTATTTATTTAGTATTTGTAAAACCCCTTAGTCATTTTTAAGCTAGAGAATCCACTGTTAGATACCATATGAGTTCTTTCTTTTCTTTAACAAGTTGACTACTATGAGACCTAATCCTAGGTCTAAAATTATAATTGCAGCTGGGCTACACATGCTGCGTTATGAACCCGTTTTGTTGTCTCAGTGTAATAGTGATTATTTTTCATTTTTCAAGATAAAAACATCATACTGTAACAGAGCATATTACAATGATTCCAGTGATATGCTTAAATTTTTTGTTAAAAAAAAGCTTATATAAAATTAAAGCTTTTTTTTACTCACTTTAAAAGTGATTTTTTAAAGTGTTACTATAATAAATCAAATTATAGTGATTCAAATGAATCACTTAGATTTTTTGTTAGAAATGCTTATTAATTATAAGCTTTATTTTGTCTCACTCAAAAAGTGATCGTGTCAAAATTATCATACTGTAAATTAAGCAAATTACAGCAATAACATTGGTATGCTTAGCTTTCTTGTGAATTGCCTCATTCAAAAGTTACTAAGCTATTTCCCAAAAATTATAATGTTTACATTATTTTATTGTTATAAAATAACAGCTGTTTTTTTTCTCATACAAAAAGAATTTAATTTGCCAAATAATTTTCTTATTCAGGTTGACAAACAAGAACCAGTGTTAGGGATATTCTATGCATATTTTCTTGGACTGGTTTTTTCTAAAACATTATACATCAATAAAATTATAAATAAAAAAAATTGAAAATATTGTAAATAAATTTTTAAAATCTGCTACTTTCATTAGAAATATTTTATTTTGTCCATATCAAAGATCATTTTGAATTATGTTACAATACAAACTGATGGATAAAATAAAAATTTGAGTCATATAAAGATAGGATATAAAAGTTTTTCCATTTGAATACAGAAATATTGAACTTTATTATTGCTGATGAATGAAATAAGTTTTTCCTTATTTCATCCTTTTAAACAAAACTATATATTGTAATTGTAAGACCCCTATTTATGTCTCATTCACTGAAATTTTTTTTTTTTGATGCACCAATTTATGTCTTACTCACTGAAATTCTGTGAGGCCCAAGGTTATGTCTCTTTTTTAATTATAATTACATAGAATTAAGTAAGAATGAAATTTTATGTAGAAAATATACAGATTGAAAAGAAAAAAACATTAGGAAAAAAATGTTTAGCGTTGTAATCGTCAAGCATTCTGTTTTGAGTGTAGCAGTCAACCTGTTGATAATAAAATTTACTCTATACTTAGTTAATTGTTATAATTTAATAAAGATTGACCGTAATATAGGTTTTTTTGTTAATGTTTAACATCTAACTTTTTTTTAATTACAAAGCCGTTGGTTAAAATGTTAGAAATGTATTAATCCAGTAGATAAAAAGAGAAAATAATATATGAAAATGAGTTAGTGAGTTGAGAACAATAAGATGCAGCGGTAAGAGTAATGAAAATTTCAAAATGATTAAAAAGTTTGTTCGTTTCACGTGAACTAGTTTGTTTTATTGTACTTCATTTGTTGATGATGATGATGATGATGACGTAGTCATCTTTAAAATGATCTTTACAGCCACCAACTTAATCACCCAATTCATCACCAGTTCTATATTATAATAAAGTGTTATATTATATTCATACTCGTTTAATCACATGGAGAGGAATTTCTATTTAAAGTTAGAACTGTTAGGTCTGGCAATGGAAAATGAATACAATTAGATAAACTGAACGTTGTTCAACTTTATTTACTTGTAATATTGTACTTTATTATAATACTATCTCTTAACGTTATTTAAGTTTATAATTCGGACTCATTTGTTAAAACTTATCTTTTTATATTGAAAAGTTACTGTTTTTCTCACACACTTATATAATTTTATATATGTATTCATTTATCTGATAATTTTATATATTTAATAAGAAACTTTATTGCAATCTTCATATGTAATTAAATATGATACTACTCTGTTTATCTCCGTGGTGAAAGATTAGCGTCTCTGCATATCATCCGGGGTCCCGTGTTCGAATCCCGTTCAGTCTTGGCGTTTTTCATACGCTACAAACTTTCTAAAGCTTCTGTGCTTCTTTCCAAAGCACAAAACAAAACAAAAACGTGGGTGAACATTTTTTTGATGTTATATATACACCGTCTTATTATGGTGTTTGGTGTAATGCTATTTACTACTATAGACTTCTATGGGCTGTCGTTTGTTGATCTACAAATTAATTTAAAAGGTTCACTGATTAATGAACTGAATTCTCTTGAAACTTTTGTATTTGCCTCTATAACAGGATTATATCAGTTATTACAACACTGCCAGGTCGAATTCATTACCTAATAATAACTAACAACGTTTAGGTATTCCCATTTTTAAACTAGACTGAAATCATATTATTTTTACTGCAATGGCTTCTAAATACCTACTGTTACAGTTTTACATGGTCAATTTGATTTTATCTTCGATAAAGAGTCTCAAATCGATTATAACGGTTAAGTGTTGTGCCAGCAATGAATTAATCAATACTTTATATGTTAGTACAGAACTCATACGTGAAATCTTTACAATTTATGTTTAACCGCAAACATTTATATGCAAAATTCAATTAACATTGAATACTTCGATGAATAAAATGTCTTCCGAAATGACTATTTTTGAAGAAAGTTCACTGATATTGCCTATTTTCTGAAAATTATTTCATACTCTAGCATATTTTTGAGGATTGTGTTAATTTTGATTTCTTATAAAAGCGTGATACATTATCCTCATCAAATTATGTACGATTCTAATTGACCAATTGATCGATTAAATTGCTTAAAATTATGAAACGGAAGATTTATTGATCTCATTTAACTACACTTTACATGAAAGAACTAAAATCTTATCAAACTTAATTTATTTTTTATCGTTAAATTTAACATTAAAATATGTTTAATTCGTTATAAATATAACGTTATTTATAATTAATCGTTAGAAATATTTAAATAATATAAATATTAGTCGATAGTTTATTAAATTCAATAATTCATTAATGATTTTCTAAAATTATTTTTTATTATCTGTAATAGAAAATTGTAAATAACACTTAACTACTTAATTCAAAATTCTCAGTACATGAATGATAGATACGAATATAATATCCATCAAATTAGTACTTTACGGTTAACACTGAGCTATTTGCACCTACTTTTAATCTAACTTTTGTTAGATTAAAATTACCTAATCTTTTGAATAAAAATACTGCAAAGGATTTTGATCTAACTTTTGTTAAAAACTTAAACAACATTCTTAAAAACCATCTAAAAATATCTCGGTATATCCGTTGGCATTTTTTTTTTAATTTTATTCCATCTGTAGATATCTTAACTGAATATAAATTGTTTAGCCTGACACATATGAGGAGAAAATGGTTAGAACATATATACATAAGTTAGGTTGCATGTGTGTTGTATTTAAGAGATTAAGACGGTATTTTAAAATGTTATTCCGCAATATTTCTCTCGTAGTTACAATACTGTGTAACTTAAACTCTAGATTATCTAGTAATTTTGTAAAACATTTAAGATAGTGTACCATTTTCCTGTTGTAAACTTAATAAATTACTCCTTAATACTTTTTTCTTTCCACGTATTATGGTTACTTAATTAAATGGAAAGATTTATTACGAAAACCATCGCGTATATTCAGTCTGTAAATTGGAAGTTAAAAAAGTACAACAAACTGCGGTTTGTTTATGTATTACGAGTTTTTTGAAAATTTATTTCTAACTAGGTAAATTAACGTTGAAATAAATTTTTAGCTTAAGTTATTTTATTATGTTGCGTAATATGGACTCCATCTTTCTTTTTTCTTTTTCCTGTTTAGCCTCCGGGAATTACCGTTTAGGTATTACTTTAGAGGATGAATGAGGATGATATGTAAAACTGTAACTGTAGTGTAGTCTTGTACAGTCTCATTTGGACCATTCCTGAGATGTGTGGTTAATTGAATGTGGACTCCCATCTAAATTTGTTTAACGTACATATATGTAGGCGTGACGTTTTTCACCCAGTATAAAATTAATTTCCTATAATTTATCTTAAAAAAGAACAAAATGGATGTCAACTTGTATAAAACTAATAATTTAGGTAGACCGGGAATGACTAACATATAACGATTAAACTGTATAGTTTTATAAGATTTTTATTAGCTCATAACAGGATAAGTTTAGCGCTGAAAATATTCGTATTGCCAAACGATTGTATAACATTCAATAGAATATTGAGTGATGTCGATTCCCACAACGTTATTTTTATAATTTTGTTTACATGCAACACCAAAGTTTAAAGGTAGTTTCTCGATTGTTTATAATAAACAAGTCTTGAAATGTAATGCACCGTGGAACATAACGGGAGAATAAATTGTTTTACAGAGCGACAGTGCTGCCAACTTTAGTTCCATTCCCCACTACTAACATTTCACAACTCGTTAACGTACGCCCTCTCATTTTCTGTCAGTAACTATTGTTATCCCGGTCGAGTACCTCTGATATGTTAACGCGTTTAAAAGAATGCGCATTGATTGGATTTTTAATAGCGGAAAACTTGAACACTATTGACATTTATTGTCGAGTAAAAAACATTCATCGTCGTGTAAAAACCGTTTTTGATGATGAAACTGTTCATCGAAATATGTTGAGTAATAAAATCTCATGCATCACCATGTGGAAACAAAACTCGGGTGCATCATTACGATCCAGAAGAAAAAAACACCGGAGAATGAAATACCAATTTTGGATTTTAAAAATCCATTAATACTAAAAGAAAATGAGGAATAAAATGATTTCCTGCAGTCTACAAGTCTGAACCGATTATAATTAAAAATGTACATAGGAACACTTATGTTCACTGAAATGGTGGTGATATTCAGCTTTTCAAGCGTCATTTTCATTCTATTCACCAGTCAGGAACTGGCTACATCATTACTATTTGAGAAAGCAAATTTAATGGATTCTCTTGTAATTCAGGTCAGAAATTTAAGCAAGACTGACATAAACTTTTCTTTTTTTTGGTTTAAATCCTAGTAAAGGTAGTTACTTTAATACAGATTTGCATACTAGATCGTGGATACCGGTGTACTTTGGTAGTTGGATTTCAATTAACCACACATCTCACAAATGGTCGACCTGAGACTGTACAAGACTACACTTCACTTATATTCATACATATAATCCTCATTCATCCTCTGAAGTAATACCTTACGCTAATTCCCGGAGGCTAAACAGGAAATAAAAAGGACATAAACTTTTAAATTACAAATTAATCTACTATCCCTTTTTGCTAGAAGTAATGAATTATAAACGCTGCCTTAGTAGAGAACTATACGGTATGTACTTTAAAAATTCAAACCTGTATAAGATTCTATTAAATTAGGTTATTATTATTATTATTGGACTCAGTAATAACAAATAGGAAATAAAAATTCAGAAATTATTGGATTGCATATTTTTATTGTTAATTGACGATATTAATATTAATTATATTAAAATTATTAATAAAAGAATAAAATAATAATATGATATCGAGAAAGATGGACGAGTCACCTTTTACTAATGCCTCAACACAGGTTTTTTTCTTGTGTAACCTCCGGGTTCACCGTTAGGCATGCTTCAGAGGATGAAATGAATGATTTATAGCGTGTATCTAAAAATTCCATGCCTGAACGGGATTCGAACCCGTGACCTCCGGTTGAAAGGCCGAGACGCTACCACTCGCGCCGCGGAGGCCGGCCCCTCAATACCGGTTGCTGGTGCGTAACCCACCGGGTTGGTCTAGTGGTGAATGCGTCTTCCAAAATCAGCTGATTTGAAAGTTGAGAGTTCCATCGTTCAAGTCCTAGTAAAGGGTAAAACTTTTATACGGATTTGAATACTAGATCGTGGATAGTTGTTGTTCTTTGGTAGTTGGATCTCAGTTAACTACACATCTCAGGAATGGTCGAACTGAGACTGTACAAGACTATACTTCATTTACACTCATACATATCATCCTCTGAAGTAATACCTGGTAATTTCCGGAGGCTAAACAGGTAAAAGAAGGTTGCCAGTGCGTTCGTGGTACTGTTAGTCAGATTGGAAAAGAAATATAGGCAGACGAGACGTCGATGGGCGCTGGAACAGGCTAATCCAGCCGAAAATGTGATGAGGAAGATGAGGTGGAGGAAGAACAAGAAAAGAAGATAATTATCACGCTTACAAGAGTGCAAGTTATTCATAAATATTTTCAAAAACTATTAATAAAAAAAATTGTGTAACAGAGATGTAAAATTCATATTTTATTAATAATATTTCCTTATTAATTATAACTTTTAAATTAGAGAAGATATACAGAGGTGGATGAAAATTTCATTAAAAAAAGAAGCGTTGGAGACTTAAGGAAACATCTTTACGGTACACCATCCGCACGTCAATGAAAAACAGTTCTGATTTGATTGCAGCAGTGATAAATAATTCAAAAATAGATATTATAACACTAAATATATGTAGACGTTTGTTTATCCTAAGGTTTTTTTTGTGTTGTCCATAATCATATAAAAATCATAACTTTATTTTAAAAATAGGTTTCTTCTTTAAATTTTATTTATTTCTGATAAAAGGTTTTATAGTTTTAATATAGTTTTCTTTAATATAATAATATGTATTTTAGTTTTAGATGACGGTTTTACATTTAGAAAATAAACTGTTGCGTAATATAACATAGTAAGTTGCTCAACACCGTGTTATGTGGCGTTAACTTGTTTGCTTTTTCATCATTAATCTTCATCAGTCTGTTGACTGGTCGGAAACTACATATACTTCTTTTCAATCTCTTGTGTTTCTCTGCTTTAGGATGATCTCTCTTGTTTGTGCATAACATAGAGTATAATATTCACTACAATGTTATTTTAGTAAAAAGGATCGTTGAATTTTTCACAAATTTATTAATAAAATAAAACATTTTATTCTTTTATTATTTTTTTTACATAATCGAAATATTTTTTTTCATTTTGTTTTCATCTTTTTTTCCAATTATCATTAATTTGTTATGGTTTTAAAATAAAAAAAGTATATATACATTTTTTCCCAGTCAAGATAATCATTGTAAACAACTTGAAATTAATTTATTTGTTAATAATGTAGTATTATTATATATACTATATATTTATTTATATTGTATTAATGATAATCAATTATATTTTGAAAGTTAATCTATAGTACATCTGAAAATATATTGGTACAAAAATATGATGAATATTGATTAAAAGTAAAGAAAACCAATAAATAGATATAGATCTATAGCAAAATATTGAGGCGTGGCTTTCTATTAGTTAAAAAAAACAATAACCAATAATACGTTTAGCCACATCCTATTTGATTTATTCGATCTTACCATTAAAAAAAAAAAAAAATTAATTATCAAAAGTATCTATGAATTTAAAAAAAATCAAAAAAAGGAAAGTTAAATAGTGGTAGCGTCCCGGCCTTTAATCCGGAGGTCCTGGATTCGAATCCCGGTCAGGCATGGCATTTTTCATACGCTACATTTCCATATACCACGCACAAGCTTCAACCTTATGTGGCGATATCATCAAGCCAAAAAAAAAGAAAGTTTCATGTAAATTTGAGAAGTTTATTTCTTTTTTTAATTTATTGTATTTTACCTTTCCTATTTTAGTAGAATGAATAGAATTAAAATTTGTTAACCGAATTCAAAAAAGGAGGTTAGTATTCGACCAGTATATTTTTCTTTTTCTCATGTTTGTTCGTTCGTAACGTTTTTCTTATTAATCCGATTGAAATAAATGTTGCAATCGACACAGAGGCTTTTCGCGGTGGTACCATGATGTTGAAAGAAGTTTTTAGATACAAAAAATCGGTCAGAAAATTGACAAAAGGTTTTTTTTTCGCCGTCCGGCGTGTAGGTAGGGAAAATGAAAATACTGATATACTACGAATTTGTATGCGTCACGTTAAATTATGTTATAAGGGTTTTCTGTAGGGCAGGTAATGTGAGTTTCTACACAACCACCGTTAATAAAATCATTAAAAATCTAGATATCTCGTCTTAAACCTTTCAGGCCCAATATACATTATATATATATATATATAATACAGCATCAATTCTATATACGTGCATCACATTGTCATAGGCTTAAATTAGTACATAAGAATCATTACGTGTTCCAATTTTTTTTTTTTTTTTTTTTTTTTTTTTTTATAAATAAACTGAATGGAATAAAAATACAGTTTTCTTATTTATTACAAAAATGTTTTAACAATTTTAAGTTGATATCTTAACAAATAAATAAAAAATAAAACAATGAAATAAATAAAATTGTAAAATTTTAAATAATAAATTTAAAACGGCATTTATTTTAATACAAAACATTAATTATTGTTTTTTTTTTTTTTTTTTATTAACCACAACGGATTTTATTATTTCTTTTTCAGTGTTTATACTTTTTTTTTCAAACATTGCTATTTATTTGATTGTAGTAGGTAAGAAAATAATTTTGAATTTGAACATAATATAATCTCAAATTATAAAAAATTTTTGTAAACTTTTAGAAATCTTTAAGACCTCACTGAAAAATATCACATACTAGCAAACCCGTCGCGGCTTCGCCCGCCCTATGTGGTTGTTTGCGTTTCCCGTCACGGGCAGGGGTATGTTTCGCCACATAGCTCGCTTCGCTCTCCCTTACCGTCTAAAAGGTGGGGGTCGTTCTGAATCCCCCTGTGTTCAGTAAACTCATGCTTGTGAGAATAATAATCTTCTATATGTATAAAATGAATGTTTGAATGTTTTTTTGTCCCGTATGCGTTCCTATACTATTAATCCAATAACGATGAAACTTTGGTGAGTTGTGCGCACGCACGCGCACATTTAAAAAATGTAGAATTTAAAAAAATTACGGGTCCATTTTTCGTAAAATTATTTCTTTTCACTTAACTAATATATTCTGAATATGAGCCAAATAGGACCATAACAATTTTTCCAAGAGCAATTTTACAATTTTTTTCAGAACCATACAATTTTTCGAAATTCTCAACCCCAGCGGATCCATTTTTTGCAAAAATATTTCTTTTCACGTAAATAATATATATTATGAATACGAGCCAAATCGGAACATAAATACAATTTTTCAAATTATCTAACCCCAGCGCCACATCGGGTCCAAACTAATTCAGAAACCTTCGCGGGCGTGAGCACAACTCATCAAAGTTTCATCGCTATCGGTTGAATGGTATAGGAACGCATACGGGACAAACATTCGTTTTTAAATCTATAGAAAATTTGTTTTTCACCATTTGAGTGACAGTTATTTTTCAATTATTTAACTTTATGTAGCCAGTACGTACCATTTTAAAACAGAGGATAGCGAATTGTTCTGGGACTAGTTAGTATTACCGACTTATGAGGTAAACTATTTCAGACAAATTTAAATTAAATAAATTTTTAATTAACTCTAAAGAAGACATATTTTTACTGATTTGTTGTGTTATTTGATTTTTCATTTTTTGGTTAAATCTTATTTTTCTCTAAACTATTTACCGAAAATTTTGTTTCGTTCATACCTAGGTAAAATCTGTCACTTTTTGATATGTTTTGTTTTTAATAAACTTCAAAATTCTTCCGTTTTTTTTAGTTTCTGTGATCTTTGTTCGTACCATTTTACTTAAAATAAAATTCTCTAGAAGTCCTGTTTAAAAATGTTATATTCTTATTTCCCTTTAATAAAGTTATTTTATAGCAAACGTGAAAAAGTAGATTTTACAATTCCAATCTTCTGTTTTTTTATCCCAGATTTATCAAAAACTACTAAAAATACACCTAACTTTTCACTTTTTATCTAAGTTTATCCCTTAATTGGAATTGCAAGAATTACAATCTTTTTTCTTTTTCTGTTTAACCTCTGGAACCACTGTAAGGTATTAGTTCAGAGGATGAATGAGGATGATATGTATGAATGTAAATGAAGTCTAGTACTGTACAGTCTCAAATCGCCCATCCCTGTGAGGATCCTGATTGTGAGGTTAATTTAAATCCAACCACCAAAAAACACCGGTATCCACGGTCTAGTATTCAAATTAGTCTGGTTTAATTTTACCGTAGGCCCAGAAATCAGAGCAAAACTTTCGCTAGTTGAGACTTGCTACCGAAGCGTTTTGGAACCTATGTTTATTTAAACTTTTTTTTTTATTTTCACCTATACAATATATACTGAAATTTTCTTATATTCTTCGTAAATCACTCTGTATAAAATTATTATTTACGTTTAATTATAAGCCGTATACAATTAAATACTTTATCTATCTATCTCTCTTTCTATTTGGTGTGTGTGTGTTTGCGCACGCGCACGTGTGTGTGTTTGTATTAGTTTTGAGATAAGCAACCGAAGTAAGTTATTAATCATTAAGTTAAAAAAAGTTTGTAGAGATATAAATGTTGCTTATACCACATTTCAGTAATTGTTTGAAAATCATTATAATAAAGTAGAAAGAACAAATTATATTTAAGTAATAATTATTTTCAATAATAATTAAATAAAATAAATGATTCAATTACAAAAAATAAATATCAGGAATCGTAAATACCTGAATTATATTTTTATATAGCATAATTGGTCTTAAAATAAAGAAATAAAATACAAATCGTTGTTTTATATCTTATACGTACATAACGGTTTAAAAGTAGTAATCATGATAACATTAGCGTTATGTCAGAAAATAAATCAAGAACCAATAACTCTTTAAGCTCATTGGTCTTTTTATTTTAGGCGTGGCTTCATCATCAACCAATAAAATTCGTTAATGCGTTACCATCAACGTCACCATTAAAACCGTATATTTTGTACATTCATTTTTTATTAGTACACTTAATAGGATCTGTTCAAATCATAAATATTTTGAATTGAAATATGAATAAAAATAATAATAATAATACTATTATCCTGAATATATTTGTTAAGTGAATTTAATCTATTGACTTATAATTAATTAGTAGGAAAAATGATTGATAAAAACAATTTATAAAGTTATGATGTACCAAATTAAATTAAAACCATGTTAAGGTAAGGTATGTTGTAAATAAATGTAGTGAACATCCAATCTGAAAATATAGACGAACACACGTGCTCGTAAATACACCCACACAGTATTTATAAGCCGTACTTACGTGATACGATGTATTTCCACCTCGATTCCTTCCTATGCTCTTGCACTCCTCTTTTTCCTCTTACTCCTTCCTTTTTTTTCTATCCTCTTTTTCTTTGATTGATAAAACCCGGGGTGGAACATCATCATATATCCATGACCTCATACTCTTCTCAGTGTAACCCATTAGTGTAAGCCGATTGCAATATTGCAATATTCTTTCCTTTCATTTCGCTTCCTCTACGAGTAACGTATACGAGTAAGTTTTATGTTTTATATTTATAATTTACTCATGAAAATAAATCCTTATCCTAAAACATCAATATTTGTTCTTTTATTATTATTATTTCAAGTTGAGTTATAACATGTTTCTATCTGTTCGAGTTCCCATCCAACACCCTCAGTCAAAGCACCAAAAAACTTTTTTTTACTAAAATTGTTTTAAAATTTATTTACCTTTACCTACAGAATTTTTTTAATAAAATAAATATCCGGAAAGTAATTCAACTAAACCGCCATCATCTCTATCGAAGTGCTCGTATCTCAACCTTTTATCCGGCAGGTCCCGTATGTGAATCCGGTCAAGGGTGGAATTTTTCAAACGCAACATAAATTTACAATTCTCATTCCGACGTGCAAGCTTCGAGTTTACTTTGTAAATTACTAATCAAAACTAACAAAAAATTTCAAAGAAGGTATTTCATTCGTACATAACCCCATGACAATACAGAAGTCTATACAAATCGATATAATCAGCACAAATTCGTGGCTGAGTGCTGAGAACGTCTCAGCCGTTCATTCTGCGGTCCGAGGTTCGATTACCGGTCAGGCATATAATATTTTTCATAAACTGAAGAATTCCATTTACATATTCCCGCGTACAAGCTTCTGTAGAAATAAAAAAACAATTCTGTAAAAATAAAAAAAATATTTATAAAATAAACGACAAATTAAAAGTGTAAATAAATTTTTAGACTGATTTTTATTATATGTAGCGGTCGCCGAGAAAATAATTTTTTCATTTGCCTTCAGACAACAATCAAATTTTTTCAAAACGATTTAACCGATTTTGATTAACCAAATAAAATAAATTCGTACATTATGTTAAATTTCTTTTGTAATATCTACCCGGTTGTCTGTATCAAAACGCGTTTAGGCGTCGCTTCTTGACACTACTACCTGAAAATTATTTTCTTTTTTAATGTGTACATTGCAGTCTGTTCAAATAGTGAATATCCAACCCCCGTAGGGGAAGACACCCCCCTTGTGATGCTTCCGGTCGCCACATCTCCCCCCCCCCCGTTCATAGTCCTGATGGGCTTTAACGGGAGCGGGAGTCGTCTTTCGCCCCCCCAACTTTTTACTTCTCACAGCAATAAGACAGGCCTCGTTGGGATGCCACCGATGTAAATGCCTTGGTAGAAATTTGCATCGGTGATTTTAAACTCAGCTTTTGTCTTCGCTGTAAGACTCGTCTGGACATCTTGAATGTCCTACATCGTTTCCTTCTGAACTAGCTAACCGAGTCCGCGGAAGCACGAACCCCGCGCCTAGTACTACTTATATTGAGCCAATTTCTAATAAATGTTTCGAATTCGAGGCAATTTAAAAACAACATACCACCAAAAATTGTTGTTCGTAACAACGAAATTTAGTCCTAATTCCCTTAATGAACTCAACTTCAGTTCATACCCCAAACTTAGGTTAATTACGGACGCCGGTCTGGTCTACCAGGGAGAGGCGGACAGACCTCCTACTCCCACTCAGCTCCATTGCAGAGTCCCGCGTGACATTTACTTGCTTTCAACCATTGTCAAGATGCCACTACACCTCATGGCTGCATGGGATCCATGCCCTCGGCAGTGCAGTCGCCTTTCCGCCGATAGCTCTACAATTAAATAATCACCACAACTCTAACTAACCGTGGCTCCCTGGCAGTGCGCCTACCTTCGGCCAATCAACTGTCCAGGCGGTCCCTAACCACCCGGAGTGCTTCTCTACTAAATCCTCTCGGTCGTCCTGCTCAGGGCGAAGAAGCGGAGGAAGCTAGCCACAATTGTCCAGTCTCTGCGAGTCTTCCAGTTGTCTCGTCAACTAGTGAACAATAAGAACCCCCTCCCTTCAATGGCCCAATGAGTTGAGGATGATATGTATGACATGTAAATGATGTGTATTCTAGTTTAGACTCAGGCCAACCATTCCTGAGGCGTGTGGTTAATTGGATACCAAAGTAAGTAAGTCTAATCAACCACCAAAGTACACCGGTATTCACTGTCTAGTATTCAATTTGCGTATAAAAACAGTTAACTTTTACTAGGATTTGTTCTCAGAAACTTTGACTTCGAAAATCAGCTGTTAGACAACTGATTTATGACGACGAGTTTAGTAAACCAGCCTGGTGGATTATTTAAAAATTGACACGGTAAAATACATGTGAATTTAGAAGGCATTATTATCTACGTATGAAGTTTCATTAAAATACTTATATATAACTTTTTTTCTTAAAATAATACTTGGAAAGAAATTTATTATTGTTAGATGTCGTTTTAATTTTGTATTATGTGGAATTCGTTAATAAAAAATGTACCACTTTACCTACCTACAAAATTTGTGAAACAATAAAGTTTTATATAAAATCTTACCTACTTAGAGAGAAATTTATCCGTTTTTTCTTAAATAAAAAAACAACCTATGCTTCAATTTTCTTATTCTGAATAAATAGGTTTATGTGTTACCAAATATATTTTCGTTATCGAATTAAAATTCCGTACGCAAAAACTTATGCTTTGTAGTACGAAATTATCTCATTTTAACCCTTATTGCTTACTGAATAATAGATTATTTAGCTAATTCTTCTTTAAATCTTCCTCAAATTTCATTAAAAACAAAGTTAAAATAATCATTAAGATCTCTTCAAAAGGTTCTTGTGTTTTTCTGAAACATCAATATTATCACAGCCATTTTGATTTATTTATCTTTAATCTCATTATCATTTAATTTGTTTTAATAATAATTATTGTTATTTTAATTCTTACAATACGATTATTTATAATATACACCTCACTATTATACAAAGAGATAACGTCTTTTTTTCATTTATTTCTGATAACCACGAAAACTACTGAACCAATTATTACGAAATTTTAACTATAGATTTTTTATGACCCCCGGAATGTTTTTCTTTTTTGTTTAACCTCCGGGTCCACCATTAGGTATTGCTTCAGAAAATGAGACGAATGATTTGTAGCGTGTGTGAAAATGCTATGCCTGACCGGGATTCGAACCCGGTACCACCGGATGAAAGACCGAGACACTACCACTCGTGCCACGGAAGCCGACATCCCCCCCCCCCGGAATGTTTACTACATTCAAACTTCACCAATCTCAGTAATTTATAAACCATAAATAAAAAAAGGATAAATAAGTAGCCTAGATTTTTTTTTAACAAATTAATGTCATTGTTTGCGAGTATATGAATAGTTATTGTATACAACGATTGTCATTTTCTATGTCAGTATAGACTTCGTCAGATAAATATTATGTGATTTATTAATTTTAATATCATTGTATAAAAAAGATAAAATTTGTAATATTATCGTTATATACGTAAAGATCAATTTAGTTTGATAATAAAATTTAAAAAATTGACGATCATTTATATATATAAACTTTTACTTTTATCAAAAAGTTAAACTTTTATGTAAACTTTTCATCTTAACAAATGAAAAATGGTTCCATTCATCCAAATTAATTTATTTTATCCGGTAAGGTGTGAATAGCGATAACTCTTAAAGTAATATCCTACACATATTTTTTTTTAAACTTTCCAATTTTTAAAGTTTTATACGATGTAAACTAAAAACCCAATCGCTTGAAGCCTGAATGGGGGTGATTATGTTTATTAATTATGCTACTTTCGTAATTTTACGATGTTAATCTAGAATATTATATTTTATATATAGAATTTTAAAATATACTAGATATGTTGTATACTTTTGATGGGAAAGAAACTGGCTATTAATGCATAACAATTATATCCAGCTTCAGAGCTGGATATATTTCGTTTAGCATTAGATTATAATTATAGAAATCTAAGTAAACGCACGTATTGAAAAGAAAGTAGATGTTATGAGTGATTCTAAAAGTGGGAAGGAATTAGATTTTTAACTTAGTCACCGCGCGTCTAAGCACGGTGACTTAAATACTTCTAAATTTATTTAAATAGATTTAAAAGTATTACTTGTAAGATTTAATTTATTATTTGTTTAAATAATCATCACGAGATATTCCTGAATTTTATTGGTCTAAATTAACGTATTTAAGATGTGTATATTTGCAACTTACATATCCTCTTTTTTTCTTTTTTTTACCTCCGGGTCCACCGTTAGGTATTGCTTCAGAGGATGAGATGAACGACAATGTTTGTAGCGTGTGAAAATACCATGCTTGACCGGGATTCGAACCCGGGACCTCCGGATGAAAGACCGAGAAGCTAGCACTCGCCCCACGGAGGCCGGCAATTTATACATAATCTAATCAAATATTATTCAAATTCCGTAATCTTATCTTAAATACAACACTTATTGATGAATATATTGCTTTTTCTGAATCTTATTGAATTCTAAATTAATTGGAAAAATAATTTTTAAGTTTTATACAATATCTAAGCTAAACTTCGTATGGTAAAGCACTGGATGGTTTTTTTTTTATATTTGTAAAACGAAAAATTTATTTTATTATTACATCAATATTTATATTTTTGGGTTGGTTTCTATTAGTATTTTGTATCAAGACTCATATGCACACATATATATTTTTATATATAAAAAATTTAGTAGAACAAAATGGAATTTTTGATGTGCTTTAAATTATAAAATAGATATGACTAGCTGTATGTCTTGAGGCAACTTTTCATCCATATAACAAATTCTTTTGAAAGTTTTCAGTTGGAATTTTTGATATAATCTATTCTATTTTTTAATAGGATAGACAATCTGTATTTAATATCCTTGTATATTATAGCTTTTATATATACATTTTTTGTGATAAATTAATAAATATCTGATCGACATTTTCTTGTTTCTTTTTTACCAATATTCATTATTCGATTATGTTTTTTTTTTAATATACTTCGGAAAAAAGTAGTGGACAATTCTGTTTCTTTTTTAACTTACAATTCAAGTCTAACTCTTTACAACATAATTTTGGATATTTCTTTTAATTTTGTATAGAGGAAATTTATGTGAATCACCCTCAAAAACTTTCTTCCAGGTAAACGCTTGGAAGCATTAAAAGTTATTTTGAAATAAAAGTTACATATCCTTCTAGACTTCAACAGTATTCAAACGTTATTAGAAAGACTGGAAATACCCAGAAAATATTTGTAATAAATTCTAAAATATAAAATTATTTGTTTTTTTTTTGCAACAGCATCATGTGAGAACCAACCGAATAATTGCTTTAAAATTTTCAGGATATATTTGTGTTATCCCAGGAAGTCATAGATCGAGGCCCTAGCGCTCTTGGGGATGAAGTTGTGAATTTAAATATTAATTAAAGAAACGAAAATTCATACCTTTACTGTGTCATCATGGAAACAGAAATATAATGAAGTAAAATGTCAAATTCTTTTTACTTCCTTGTACGAAGTAAGAAAGTATTGTGATCGCGAAAAATTTTGGTTTTCATATTACAACAGAAATATCCATTTTGACCATCCCTGAATCCATTTTGACTAGTTTCGGTGTGACGTCTGTACGTATCTCGCATAACTCAAAAACGATTAGCCGTAGTAGGTTGAAGCTTTGGATTTTGTACTGTTGTAACATCTAGTTGTGCACCTCCCCTTTTGATTGCAATCGACTGAACCAAAAGTGTCAAAAATAAAAAAATAAAAATTGGATTTTTAACTTTAATAACTTAAAAATAATAATAATAATTAATAAGTTATTAGTAATAAGCTCTCATTGAGAAATTTTCAACGATATATCATAAGAGGTACTTATTTTCATTGGTTCCAGAGTTACAGCCAAATAAAATTTTAATTAATGAAATATTTTGATCTTACAAGGGGAAGGCACATAGTTCAAATCAGACGTCATCTCCTTTTTCTTTTAACTTTTTTTTTCATTTACATATATTGATGTATATTAATTATTAACATCTGATTGTAAAAAATAATTCAGTAATAATTGTTTTAAAAAATATGAAAAAATATCAGAAGTTAATGAATAAAATTGAATGTACTTTTTATTTAAAAAAATCCCTTTCGGTACGCCGGTAGGCGGAGGTAGATTTCACCGGTGCTTAGTAGTGGATAAAAAAGATTTCCAGCTTGAAGTTAACAAAAACTTTAAATTTACTCAATACGACAATGGTTGCATGTTAAAAAATTTCACGTTTAGCATATGACATCTTACAATTCCATCAACATTTTGATCATACCTTGACGTAAAGGTTGGGTATATCAAAAATTGTTTCAGACAAAAGTTTTAGGTAATGTTTAAAAGACTAACGACCAGTTTCGATACTGTGCCTATTAATGGAGGTATGATTCTTTTTTGGTTTCAAAACCCTATTTTTTCAACCCCCTGGGCCAATAGTTGGTGATATCAAAAAACTTTACGTCTATAAGTTTTAGCCCCTTATCCAAAGAATAGTAGGAACTTCAAACGAATTCGATATTTTACTTAATAAGAAAGTTATAGCAATATTTTGTTTTGTGGAAAAAGCCCCTCCCCCATTTCCACCCCTATGGTCCTATTTTTTTCATTAACGACCTCGACCGAGATTTTCGGTTGTTGTATTTTATTTCTCATTTTGTAAGTGATTGGCACAAAATTACGGCATTTACCGTGTCCACAAAAAAGTAAAAAATATATATATATATAAACTTTTGAACTGATGGTGGTTTTGGGGTCTGGGGAATGTGAAACGCGAAGATATGTCGAAATTTTCTGGAATTCTAATAATACAATAGGTAGTTTTCTTATGAAATTTATCTAAAAGATGTGTATATGAACTTTAATAGGCGTACAAGGAAGTCATGTGGTGTCCACATCAGATTTTTTTTAATGATTACCAGTAAAATATTTAATATTCTTACAACCATGAGGATAACAAACGCATCGGATGTCCAAGAGACGGAGCCTCCTGGCTTGACGGTCGGGTGAGTGAAGCGAGCCCTGAACGCTAGAAATTAAAAAAAAAATAAAGAATTTTTTATAAATATTTTAATAATTTATTGTAGAATGAAGTTTGTGACGTTGAAAAGAGTTTATTAACTAAGAGATTAGTGACAGAATATTGTAATTACCAGTAAGCGCTGATACACTGTTAATAAAACCATTGTTAAGTCTCTATGTATTAGGCTATTACAATTAAGCATTTGCTTAAATAATATTCACTTCCTCTCTCTTTCTATGTCTACCTAGCGGCTCTTCCTAGCTTACAATTCTACCAGTCCTTGTTAAACTAATTGTATGGTTACACTGCTTACTGCATAAATTGTTCATCGATTCAAAATGATACGTAATGCATTGTATGATACTGATCCACTGATTTTGTATGAATTGAGTATGGGTACTGGCAGAATGAGGTAAATGATAAAGAGGAAGTTAGATAGAGCATAGTAGCGAATAATTAAGCATTTAATGATACTGTGTAACGTCATAATTGGTAACAATACTAAATTTGCAGACATAGGGATCAATTCTAAACATTTAAGAGGCTGTAGGCTATAATTATACCATCGACTATGTGAGAATGAGAATTAGTGTGCGAAATGGGAGTGATAAAGGATGATGGAAGCGAGTAAAGAGATGGATGAACAGTAAGAGGGGTGGTAGGATGTGCTGTGCTTGGTTACAGACGTTTAGTGTTGCGAAGGTAGTTTAAATAGATCGCAGCACTAGATGCCAGAACAGATATACTGTCTAATTAACTTCTACGTAATTAGATTACTCGTCAGCTGCTGGTTTATGTACGCTCATTTATCTTGCTCAAAGCATACTCCCGCGTCTATCCACATTAATATATTAAAGTATCATAATTTAAATATAAATTGTATTTTATTAGTTTATACCCTAATTTATTATTAATTTTGTAATTGATTACATTTACTAATTTCGCAAAATATTGCTATTAATTGAAAATTATTTTCTTTTAAGAAGAAATTTTAGATAAATTGTATTAAATATTAAAATCCTTAGCATCAACTTAAATGAGTTTTTTGTTAAACCTAATACTAAATTAAATAAATAAAAAAATTTTTGTTTAATTTATCAGAGTTGAATCTTATAAATATTTTACGAAGATTTTCTTGGTCCGTAGGGCTGGGCAGAGTTAGTGCTGTACTCAATTTTACTGTCTTAGTTCTTATATGAATCGTTAGATAGCGACGCTGTTCCCTTTTTCTTTCTTACAAACGCAATATGGATTATATTACATAACGCTTCTGAACTAATTTCTTTTTCAAAAAGCTACTATTTTATCAAATATATCTTGCAAATTGTACGAATTTAGTATGAAAAATAATTAGCCTAAAGCTATTTAATATAATTTTAATGAAGCCTGGAATAATAAAATTCTCGCTTGGATTATGGATTATTCTTAGTTTATTAATAAATATCAGTTCCATCTTAAATCACAACCTTTCTATAAAATTGAGATACAGTTTTTTTCAATTTAATTATATTCAATTATATATTAATTAATAAATTATTTATAAATTAAAAAATAATTTTTAAATTAACTAATATGGGTGGTCAAGGTTTTTCTCAGTTTTTTTGTTTAATATAATAAAATATAATTAAACTTGTCTTTCTTTATGGTATGGGAATAATTTATTTTAACAATTTAGAAAAAAGTTATTAAAAGCAGAAAAAGCAGTCCTCTGAAAAATGTTTTAAGGACCTAAAAAGAACAAAAAATTTATTAATATCAAGAGAAAGAATTTTATCAAAATACAGTAGAAACAGATTATAAATTTAAATTAAAAATAGATAGGTAGATTAAAAATATTAAGATTTCTTGAAAATATGATTTGGCTGATTGAATCAAGATTTAACAATGAAATCTTTAATAAAATTCAAGAATTAAAAAACTATCAAGGTTATATTAAATAAAAAAATAAATCAATTTCACTTGGAAATTTTCGCAAAAAGAGATGAGTTTAAAAATTTCTTGTAAAATTTTAATATACGTTTGGAGCAGTAAAGCCCAGTTGTAGGAAATAGACTGAAGAAAATAAAAAGATCAGATCAGAACAGATGAAGAAATTCTGGGAGGAGAGAAATATTTGCGTGATCCTTTGATGATCTGTCGCACAAAAAAATATCAGTTCATCATTTTCATTCAAATCTTTAAATGGAAACTAACTCATTTTTAGATTAATGTACTACCAGTTTATAAATCTATTACTATTAATTTTGAATTTTTATAACCTCTTTGTTGTAGGTATATAACAATTGACTATTTGTCAGAAAATAATCTCTCTCCGGATATTGTGTATTGATCTTTTTAGACTCTTTAGTTAAGATAAAATTAATTAAAAAAGTGCGTATGTCCTCGCAATTATTTGTATTTATCAAGTGAAGAACTTGTAAACTTTCAATCGTCAAATTTCTTGTAGAAGTTTAAATGACCAACGATTTGATATTAAATTTCATAGTTTAGTTGTTTGTTAGAAATATTGATTTTTATTAAATTCTAAAAAAATAAACAATAAGGGTAAGAACCTGTTGACTAAATAATATATTTTATATTTTGAAGGAGTATAACACTAACGCCATTTTATAACAAACAATAATAAACTCAAAGATTTTATTATTTCCTATTAATTTTCAATAACGGTAATCTTATATTCCAGTTATAAAAATATATAAATTATATTTCTTACCAACCAATGTAATTAATTAAGTTCTAGCGCTTTCAGAAGTTATTTTTCCATCTTCACGAACATCTGATAAACTTGTATTTAATTATTCACTTCACATATTAATTTGATGTAGATTAATTCATAAATATAATAAGCGATCGTCAAGTTACAAAATAAATCATATATTTGTACGTCTAGTCGATAAAAGTGTCTCAATTGTTATATTTATGGTATAAAAGCAATTTGGCCAACATACGGATCAATAATTATTGTTTAACATTTGTTTGAATAAAATATCATTTTAAAAATTTGTTTGTTCATTTATCAGTTTGTTGTTATTTAAGTAGATGTGGATTTTTTCTAAGATATTCGTTTTATAAAAGTTATTGAAGTATTCAAGGATATTAATAAAATTATTTGGATCATAATCATGACCGTGTTCCATGACATATATATACCAACGGGTAGTTCAGTTCCTTATGTAATTTTATGTTACTTCTTGATAACTGTTTATTTCTGTTAAGCACTTCCTTAGATATTCTGGTTTTTATTTCAATTATTATTATTTTTGAAATCTTCTAACTTGATATCTTCTGTGGTGATTTATATGCTCAGTTCAAGTTTTTGTTGTAAATATTCATTAGCTTATGTATTTTCATTTTGTATCTTTTCATAATATCTTTTAATTTTGTCATCTGTTCTAGTTGATTGATCTTTACTTCATCTTGTAAGAAACAATGTCACCTGAAAATCTTGTATAAAATATTTTCATTCTTCTAATATTAATCTCTTGATCTGCTTTTAGAAATATTCTGATCGTACTTCAAAATTTATATTAAGCTAGGTTTAGGAATAGGCCATTATCTTACTCTTCTTGCCAGATCGAACCACTCAGTTTGTACAATCTTTATTTTCATAGCTGTTTTCTATTTCAAAAAGAATTTTTAATTAATTTTCTGTCATTCCAATTTACTCTTCACCTTTTTTCAATTTTATTCGGCTGAATGCTTTTTACTTATCTATAAAACATACACTTTTTTCATACTTCTTTCTACAATTCTATAGACATTTTTTTTTTTACCTGAAATTTTGAAGTACCTGAAATTTTTTGGAAACGTTTCTAAGTACGGTTTATGATAATTTAAAGTAGCGTACCTTGGAAAAAGATTGTATTATAATTTTTAATATTTAAAAAAATTATTTTATGAAGTTATGATTTACGTAAAATCACAAGCTGAATAATCACCTTTATTGTTTGTGAAATAATTAAATTTTAATCTTTATATTACCTTGGGGAAAGTTCATTAATATGATTGACAGGTTTTTTTATATTTTAATATTATAATAATTTTTATTAGGTACTAGCAGACCTGGCAATGCTTCGTTATTGCTAGATTTGAGTATATATATATATATATATATATATATGTAGATCAAATGAATACAATTGAAAGTTTGATAAAATATTAACAAAATAAACATTACGGAACTTCACAAAATTTAACCTTTCCCTTTTTCTTTTTACCCTTTTCCTTTTCCCATTTTCATTTCTCCAGTTTTCATTTTACCATATTTCCTTTCCATTATCCCCTTTCCCTGACCCGTTTTCCGCTCCGTCCCATTTCTCTTTCCCTTATTTAGTTTTACCCCTTCCTTCTTTCCCCCTTTAACCTTTCCTTTTTACTTTCCCCTTTCCATTTCCTTTTCCCCCGTTTTTCCTTTTTTATTTTTTCCATTTTCCCCTTCTTCCCTTTTTACCTTTTCCTATTTTTCCCTTTCTCTTCGTGCATAAATCGGGAAAAATGTGCGTAAAACACATATCAAAAACATTAACATGGGATTGTAAAATATGTAGTATAGCGTGTGTTGCTTTTACGTCAAACAGATAGAGCTGTTTTTCGAAAAAACATATTTTTACCTGTTACAGGTGTGAACTCTTAGGTATATAAAAACACGCGCGTATTCAAATGCAATGTTGTGTCAGAATTTCAAAGCAATCGATGAAGAAATTTCGGAGATTTAAGATTTTGAACAAACGAACATTTACATTTGTATTTATATAGAAAATTACAGTACAATAGTTGACCGTTTTTATTCGGAACCAATCATTTTTATGACGTCGTTAATTCAACTCAGATAACCAAATTTATTTTTTTATATTAATTAAAAAAATTTTCTTCAAATGATTTCTTAACATTAAATCAAAATTGATGATATTTTTTTAAATTAATCACGCTTAATTGTATTATAATAATTTCATTATTTGCTGGATTTAAAATCGGTTTTATTCTGTGAAAAATTATTTATAATGTATGAAATAAAATATACACACCATAAGAATCAAACAGAATATTACATCAAATACAATTTCATTCAGATTTAGAACTTTAGAGAAAAATCTAAATTTTTTTTCAAAGGGAAATTACTATTTGATATATCGCACTTTTTAATTAAAAAGCAAGTTTTTTTTTGTTTACTAAAATATGGTTTAAATTATAAAAGTTGAGAATAATTAAATACAAGGTTAAATAATTCTCAGTTCTTAACCCTTGCTAACAACAGTAGTAAAATAAGGGTTGAAAACTCATCTTGCACCATTTCCGCCATTAACTCTCCAACCGTACTTTTAACTCTTCTCGTACAACCCTGTTAACCTTTTAGACCAGGTTTTATTAATTGGTCTCATTATGAGCTAGGTATTACCCCTTCTATTCTTGAACTTTTATTCCATTTCTCTACTTGTTTCTCTCTTTATTCCGGCTACCACTGTTATCTGTGTGACAAATTTCATAATAACTTAATGACTTTGTCTATTAATATGTAATTATATTTCTTTTCCCTCCCTTATTTTTATTAAATTCTCTTACAAAGTTATATTTAGTTTAAAGAGTTAATATATTATATATATATTTTAAAAATCAAACTAGTTTTAAAAAAGTTGTTAATATTTATAAATACGTCATTAAACTTTAGAAATAATTTTTAAGATCTTGCCTTAGTTTACTTATATGTTATAAATGAGTTAGGAAGTAAATTTAATCGGCTAATTTTATTATACGCAAATAATACATTTTTCATTAAGTAAAACATTATAGCTGCTCAATAAAAACAGGTACTTTTCTATTTAATCCATAAATATTTTTGCAAATATCGACTGATATTAAATGAGGAAAAGATAAGTAGTTTTATTCCAACATTTAAAGCAATAAAAAGCCATTTAAAGCGATTTTTTTTTAATTTATTAGCAGAGCCAGTAATGGTTCGATATTACTAGATTTGAGTATATATATATTATATATATATATATATATATATATATATATATATATATATATATATATATATATAATGAACACAATTGAAAGTTTGATAAAACATTAACAAAAAGAACATTATAGAACTTTACAAAATTTTACCTTTCCCTTTTACTCTTTCTCCCTTTTCTCCTTTCCCCCTTTCTATTTCCTTTTCCAATTTTTTCTTTCCCCCATTTTCCCCTTCTTTTCTTTTTACCTTTTTCAATTTTTCCCTTTTACGATTTTTCCCTTTCTCCCTTTTTACCCGTGCGAAAATAGGTCCGGTTTTTTTTAGTCTATATCGGACACATTGATATGGAATCGTAAAATATTTAGTATAACGTGTGTTGCTTTTACTTCCAACAGATAGCGCTGTTTTTTTTTTAGAAAAAGCATGTTTTTTTACCTGTCACAGGGTTGACATCTTAGGTATATAAATAGTAGGTATATAAAAACATGCGCGTATTCGAATGCAACGTTGTGTCAAAATTTCAAAGCAATCGGTGAAGAACTTTCGGAGATTAAGATTTTGAACAAACGAACATTTTTTTTTTTTTTTATATAGATTACATATTATTTTAATCACAATTAACGAATATACATGAACTTGTTAGTTATTGATTTTTAATTATTATTTTTGATTTTATATTGATTTTTTTATTATTTTTTTTTGTTGTCTTGATACCATCAAGACACATTTGCCTAAGCGAAACGATATTCTGTTTAACTTGATTTTTTTGGCATTTTATCTGTCTATGATATATTTACGATGTGACACGCTTTCTAATTTTAATGATACTTTCCAGTGTATTTCGTTGCTATTACGTATAACAACGTAAGTGAAACGATGTTTTTCTAAAATTTTCCGATTCAAGGCGGTATGCATTCTCTTTATTAGGCATTTGGAAATAGAGAAACGATGTTGAAATAGTTTCAGTTTCCAATCACTGCTGCTAAGCGCTAAAAATGCGTTTACCCCTTCACTCTGACGTGACAAAGGTCGCTGCTACACATCCTTATGCAACATGGATAATGTTTATTGCTAGCACCAAAACTGACCAGACAGCGTTGTTCCTAGCTTCAGCTTGGTTTGTAATCTAGGTTGCACTAGCTTATAGCTAAACGTTCCACAATAAATTGTAATGAACAATTGCGGTATTTTTCTTTGTTTATTTTCAATTTGTTGTTAAATTCAATTTGTTAAAGTTAAAATAAAATCAACGAGATATACAACATTTTCAGAACTAGTCTCAAAGGATAAATATATTAAGAAAAATTGCTTGTATAAAAATTACGATGTAAAAATAATTTAAACAGTTTGTCACCGTATTACGCTTCTTCTTAAATATGAAATTGTTTTTTGTTAATTTTGGGATATTATATTTCAATTTATATCTTTACTTCCTTGTACGAAGTAGAGGAAGTATTGTAATCGCGGTAAATTTCGGTTTTCAGATTTCAACGGAAATATCCATTTTTCTTGAATCCATTTTGACTAATTCGGCGTGACGTCTGTACGTATGCATCTCGCATAACTCAAAAACGATTAGCCGTAGAATGTTGAAATTTTGTATTTAGGACGGTTGGAAGATCTAGTTCTGTCCATCCACTTTTGATGGCAATCGACTGGGCCAAAAATGCGTATACAGTCAGACCTCTAAATAAAGCGGGGTTTCAATTTTTAAACATTTGAATTTTAGACTTTTTCTTACGTGCAGTAATAAGCTCTCGTTGAGAGCTTTTCAGCCATATATCACAGTGGTAATTATATTCATTGGTTCCAGAGTTATAGCCAAATAAAATTTTAATTAATGAAATATTTGGATCTTACAAGGGGAAAAGCACATCGGTCCGACTTCATAAACATTTTTAAAAAACTTTTCTTTTTTTTAAATTTATATATATTGATTTATTAATAATTATTAACCTCTGTTTGTAAAAAAAAACTTTAACAATAAATAATAATAACAATAAAAAAATATTATGAAAAAAAATCAGAAGTTATTAGTGAAATAAAATTTTATGTGCTTTTTATTTTAATTTAAAAACTTTTACAATCAAAAGTTAATAATTATTAATAAATCATATATTTAAATTTAAAAAAAAAAAAGTTAAAAAATATATGTAAATATATGAAGTCGGATTCGAACCGATGTGTCCATGGTTACGGATCCGACACGTTCTCAATTACACCATATATCTACTTGAGCGACGTGAAACAAAATTAATATGTAAACTAATATAAAATGCTAAAGAAATTTAAATAATTATGTAAATATTTAATGTTAATAAAAACTAATATTTCTGCTAATACTTCAATTAAAGAATTGGAGGATCGTATCTCACTTTCAAATGAAATAAGTGTATATGAGAAGAGCAGCAAAAAATGTGTATGTGTAATTTAATAGTCGTACAGGAAGTCATGTGTGTTCAAATCAGATTTTTTAAATTCATAAAACAAATTTAAAAGGGAAATTTAACAAAAATTTACAATGATAGAATGTGTTTTTAAACCTTATAAAAATGAAAGTCGGGAGAGATGTTAATAACTTTTAATAAAATATTTTAAATATTAAAAAAAATTTAAATAGAGATTCCTGCTTCTTAGTAAAAAATTTTAATTTATAGTATATATTTATATATAGCTTAACACGATTAAAAACTTTATAATTTATAGTTAAAATAATTAATCTGGCAAAAAAGAATACCAAATAAAATAAATTCGTAGAAATTTCTTTTAATATCTTGACAATGGTTGCGCCCCTTTCGATAATAACGATAAATATTTGAACTTATTATGAAACGAGATGTTTATAAATAATACAAACATAATATACTTTTTTCGTTTCTTTTTGTTTTATTGATTACGATAATTAATTTCTAATTGATGACAAGTAAAATATTAAAATTTGAGGTTATGTTTAAATCACTACTTATTATAAATATTATTTTTCTAACATCAGATCCATTATCTATATTTCAAGATTGAAGAAACTAAAAAACTTTTGCTTTAACATTTCTAGGCCATCTACTAACAACTTTAATGGCAGCAACATTTAAAACTTTAACATTAAGCTTTGAAATATACTGAAAACTCTAAAGAGATAAATTAAAGCAAATATAAAAGAAAAATTTTAGCCTACTTTTTAAATCAGTATTTCATATTCTTATGAAATACATTCATAAAACATAATTAATTTCGGTTAAAAAAAATAAAATTTAAATAAAACATTATCTACACGTAGGAAAACTAACTTTTATCAAATTTTGCTTATCTGTCCATCTGCCGGTTAACTACGCTGCTTGCGAGAAAAATCATCATGAAAGTTTTCCTAAATGCCCGTAGAATTTATGCTGTTTATTATTTATGGGATTTACCGAATATTCCATTCCGCTTTACTTGCACTACGTTCCATGTATATTCCCAAATTCTATTCAAAACCGAATAAAAACTAAACAGTTTTCTTAAATCAATTAGGATAGACAGTTTCTTTCCAGCTTAGAAACATATAATTTATCCTTATGGTGACAATTCAAATTGTAAAAGTTTAGGTCTAACCGTTATTTCTTAGTAGGTTTATAGAGTATTTTCAAGGTTTATATGTTAGTTTTTACTTACAGAGTTCTTTTTATTTACAATATATTACCCAATTAATTTATATTTTTAATTACGATTACAATTATATACCTTTTAACTGAATGATAGGTCATGAAACAATGAAATTTTGAAACATAATGTGGGTAGAATTACCACTATTCTTAATTATTTTATTTAATTTGTCAACCGCTAGTTTCCAACTCTTTATTGTATCATATTTTCCGGTTATTTCCTTTATTTCCTTCTTTGCCGGTTGATAGCATCTGAATCATTCATCCAGAAAATTTTGATTTAGAATATTGCTCAGACAACAGTTTTTATACTTCAAATACCTAAAAATACTACAACTTTACCTCTTATTTATAAAAAATATGACGGTTACATCCCCGTCTAGCGCTATAACAGAGCTATAGGTTTAGAAGGGGAAGTATTGTAATCGGTCCAATTTGGGAATATGCAGTTTCCATTGGATCATTACTTTTTGATCCCAAAGGAAACCCAAGAACCGGATGGAAATTTTCCGGATGTTCGTATGTATGTGTGTGTGTGTATTTGGTTTCGCACTCTAAATCACCTTACATCTCCAGAACTACTCCACCGATTTTGACCAAACTCGATCTGATTGCTTCTATGTATGGGGCATTGATGCCATTAAACTTTCAACTTAAAAGGTTACGGGGGTGAAGCTGTAGAGCAAGGTCACCTTTAGTATCTCGAGATTTCGCCTAATTTTTTTTTTGTCTTCAGTCATTTGACGGCATTGATGCAGCTCTCCAAGATTCCCTATCTATTGCTAGTCGTTTCATTTCGGTATATCTCCTACATTGTACATCTCTTACAATTTGTTTTACATTGCTGCCAGCCTTTAAAATATATTTTATCATATATATATTGCCAACAGCTTCTTTTTTTTCATTCTCTCGTTCGTAAAAGAATTTTGATGTAATTTATCAAATCGGGATGATTCAGACAGAGAGAATGGAATAACTAATTCATAAGGAGGAAATATTATTGGATATTCTAGACTAATACAAAAACTAGGATATTTACTTGATGGTGTATGACGTCATCAAGCACCTTCGTAGAACAAATTGCATACTCTGGACAAGCAATAACTGTAGTAATATTGCTACTACTATTATTACTACTATCAATACTGTTAGTAGCAACGTTACTGTTACCTAGCAATACTATTCTGCTGCGTAGTGCATTTAACGTATGCGAACGTATGCACGTCCTTTCACTTCAATGAGTGGTTAGTAAAATCTAATATACGTGACAAGTAATATTGTGATAAATTGCTCGTATAACATTTAATCCTTATTTTGATTAATTAAACGTTCTTTTCAGTAAAATAGTAAAGTTATTACCAGTTTTAACTAGTTATTTCTAGTTAAAAATGAATTCATGTTTTCCTGTTTCAAATGACCTCTAATGAGAATAGTTTAATGGTTATGTTTGCTATCGTAAAATATCACGTTAAAGTTAGTTTGAAGAGAGTTAATAAAATAAAAAGAAATTTATTGTTCATTTTGTATCTCTTAAAGAATTATATGAGGATTTATTTCAGTGTCCAATGATCAAATAGTGTTAAATCTATTGTCATTTTATCATCTATTTTAGTTATCGTAAAACTTTACAAGCTAATTAAATACATAAAAAGTAACAGTATTACTTTAATTTTATTGTTAATGTTTATTTTTATACTCTGCAACGTTTATTCGTTTGTAATATCGATAATGAAACTCAATACTCGTGATAATTATTTCGCTTTCTTTTATATAGTTATTTAACGTAATATTATTGGATGAAATCTAATAAAACTTTATGCAAGAGAAAGAAATATATATATATATATATAAAGCAATTCTACATATGTATATATGTGTGTTTTTGTGCGTGTGTGTAAAATTGCTGTATTTATAAATTGTAGTAAAAGAATCCTGCGTAAAATCATCAGGATAGTTTTTACACTCAAAAATAATACTTGGTGCCGCTTTCTTGTGTAGTTTTTCAGCTTTACAGCTTTCTGGTGATTTTTTTTCTTTGAAAAAAGATAATTTTTTTATTAAAAAAAGGTATAACGTAGTATACTTAAGTACTTTCTGTAAAGGAATTTACTTCAATAAAATTACTCAATAAAATTATCTTTTAGTCTCAATTCTGATTATAATATTATATCATATCTTAAAATCAAATAAATGCTAAAATTATCCCTTTTTTAGATCTATTCGATAGTGGTATTATGTATTACAATTCTTATATAATTAATTAATGATAAACACAAATTTTTACATCTAAAAATCACAACTTCGGGAAAGTAAACTTATTAAAATATATGTAAATAATATATGTTAAGATAAATTTCAACATATTTAAAACAAATAACTTATAGGAAATATTTTTGAAAATTTCGTGTTTTCTCAATTACATTATCATTATCTCTTTTAAATATGACTAGTAAAAAGTAAAACATTATGAGAGAGAAATTTGTTTTCTAAATATGTGTATAATCATTTTTATCTGCTGGGATTAGTAAAAGGTGTCATTCATTTTTTTTTAAATCTGGTGTTTTTAAACATTAGAATTAATTAAGTAGAAATAATTTTTTTAATTAAGGTGATAATAAAATAATACTGTAATAAATATATATGTATTTATTTTAATTTCTGTGAAGGTATTTTTATAACATGATTTTCCGTTTCTTTTTTTCCAGGTAAGTCCCTGATTTTTTATTTGGTTGGATATTAATATTATTATATCTACATTTATCTGGTAAGTTATGTAATTTCATTACCTTTACTTTTAAATTTTTATCAAAATCATATTCTATATAATTATTAATATAATAAAAAGGTTCGTAAGAATTCAACAAAAACATGGATTTACGTAGAACATTTTTTGTCGTGTAGTAGTTCCGCACTAAACAAGAAAGGTGATGTCAAAATCGATAACGACCGACCTTGATTGTAGTATGAACAATGTAACTTGGTAAGCGAATCGTTTTAATATACTGCTAAGAAATCGAACTGAAATTTAATTAAATTTTAAATCAAAACGTATGAGAAATGTGTACATAAAATTATATATCTGTATAGAGTTCTTCGAAAATAATGAAACATACAGAGTAATTTAGGAGGAAAGGAGATTTGGGACCTGATTCTAAAGCTTGAAATAAAGAGAAAGGTACATATAAATATATATCCGAAAACGCTTTCTGATAAAATTTTGACCAGCGACATTTCACCCACATTTCAGTTGTCCCCGTGAAATGAGATCTACTGAAACTTTTAAGGCTTTATCTATGGGGTAAACTTCTTCATGTCTTATGTTTTTTGATCTGAAAAATCGAATAAAACAAGTACCAGAACTGTATCTCCGGTATTTAACGTAGAACAGTAAAATCCGGTGACGAAAAAACTTGTTCTTTTTTTTACGTTTAAAGTACAGTAATTGTATTAAATGACTAATAAATGCATAAATTTTCTTATTAAAACTTGTAGAGAGTTTAATTCTGAGAAAATTGATCTATTAGATCAATTTTCCCGTAGACTTTTACGGGAAAAATCAACTTTTATTGTTAAAAACAAAACTTTATTGAGAAATGTTTTGAATGTGTAAAAATTAAAAACAACTTTTTATAGTAAAATAAATTTAAACCCACCAGGTTGATCTAGTGGTGAATGCATCTTCCCAAATCAGCTGATCAGGAAGTCGAGAGTTCCAGTGATCAATTCCTAGTAAAGTTAGTTATTTTTACACGGATTTGAATACTAGATCGTGAATGCCGGTGTTCTTTGGTGGTTGGGTTTCAATTAACCACACACCTCAGGAATGGTCAAACTGAGACTGTACAAGACTACACTTCATTTACACTCACACATATCATCCTCATTCTTCCTCTGAAGTATTATCTGGAAGGTAATTACCGGAGGCTAAACAGGAAAAAGAAAGTACAATATATTTAAAACATCAAAAAATTAAATGCTTTTAATTTTCTTAAAAAAAAAAAAAAAAAAAAATACTGTGCTTTATACTGTATTAATTTACAGTAAATGTTCGAAGATTCCACCATCGGTGCACTTTCCAATCGATTCCTAAAATTTTCTTTCGCCAACCTAATGATATTTTCGCGTTTCTTAATGAGCATTGACAATGCGAGCGATCAGTTCCTCACGTGTGTCTATATTTTGCTTTTATACCTCGCATTTCATCCATTCACCTTAACAATAATCTAAAGGAATAAGCTACGGTGTTCTATTTGGTCAATTTACCGACTCCCTACGTCCAATCAAATTATCATTAATTTTTCATCTAAAAATTGTCTTCATTTGCCAAATATGTTGATATTCCATCAAGTTGATAGAACAGTTCAATTCGTTTCTCCAGTAAGAAATTTTAATATGACATGTTGTTCTAATATGAAAGGGCCTATTAATTGGTTGTCGAGCGTGCCGCACCAAACTTTACTGAAAATCGTTGCTGGAAATTTGAATCAACTGCAGCTTGTGGGTTTTCTTCAGACACCGACATGAATTTCTTGTGAATAGCTTCGTTTGAAAATAGTATGAACGGAATTAAGTGGTAATTTAGCTCATCTGTTGACAAAACTTCATTCGTGTGGCATGATCACAAAGCTGAAAATGTTAAACTTCCTGAACTTGATAAGAGCGCAGTATGTAAGCATGTAATATCCTCCATATTGTGCTTTGTGGAATGTTGAGTCGTGCAGGAATTCTTCGCTTACTCGTTGCAGGACCAAGTTGTACTACCTGAAAAATGTTTTTTCCTTTCATCACCATGTACCGGTAGACGTTTAGTTCAAACATGAGCACTGGAAAATGTATCATTCTCACGAAGATTATTAAAAATTCTATAAAATACTCACGATTTGGAACTTCTCATCCAGGGTACCTACATTGGTATTCTTCCACCGTAGCTGGAGCACTTCCATTGCAAAAGCCGTTCACAAAAATCATATCAGCATATTCTGCATGAGTGAAAGGACGCGGCATTTATCAAAACAAAGGATTCAAAATTATTTCACGTTTTTAAATTCAAATTCAATTGGGAAAATGTAGGTACAATATAGAGTACAACAAACACAAAAACACTACCTAACTTGATTCTCAGTAATAGTTAATCAAAATTATGTCAAAAACAACTAAACCGCCTTACGATTATTATTAGCGCGTAACCACAATTTTATGACGGCAATGAGTCGTATTCAAATTAATTTCGAAGCATACAGTTACTGTTGTCAACCTAATATTTCAAAGGTCTAAATTTATTGTACGAAAAATTTATTTTTAATTTTTACAAATTCGTAATTTTTTTTTTATGAAGCTCTGTTTTGTTTTTAATAATAAAAGTTGTATTTTTTATTTATTTTCATAGTGTTTATTACACAACTTTTCTCAGAATTAAATCCTCTACAAGTTTTGATAATAAAATTTACGCATTTATTAATCATTTGTTAAATGACAAACAAACGTTTTTCATCACCGAATTTTTCTGTTTTACGTTAGATACCATGAAAAATACCAAAAATATAGTTCTGAGACTTTTCAGGTCCAGCCTACTTTTCGACCGGCAAGTACGTTTTTCGCCGACCTCCGTGGCACGAGTGGTAACTTCTCGGCCTTTCATCCGGAGGTTTTGGGTTCGAATCCCGGTCAAGCATGGCATTTTCACACGATACAAAATTGTATTTTTATCTCATCCTCCGAAGCAATACCTAACAGTGGTCTCAAAGGTTAAAAAAACATTTCTTACAATGCCATACAGCATCGTCTGTTTCGTAAAAACGCATAGCGTGCCCATTGCGATATGTCCTGGTTCTAAATTAGAATGCCACGCAGTTTCATGAACTCAATTACATCGTGTTCATTAGTCAGCAAATTTCAAACATTCATGTTAAACATCGGTAGCGAAATTAAACTGATTTCACGATAAACGCACAGAACTGACAGTAGATAACCAACTGACCCAATAGGTTAGGTATAGTTATAGAGTTGAATTTTCATTATTGGATTAAGAAATTTACTCCTTTCTTATCTTTTGCGTTCCATACATTTAATCTTTAAATGACATTCCTATTCAGTTAAAGTAAATAAATTGGATATATAAACAAAATACCAATGGCCTCAGTATTCGATAAAAGTACTTTTTTTTTCAAAATTATCGTTTATAGCTTTCTTTTTTGTACGTTGTTAATTTAATTTTTTTAAATGGATATTTTTGTAATATTAAATTTAAATTCTCGGTTTGTAAACTTAGCCACACTGTTATTTATTAGATTGATCGCTTCAGAACTCATTTTTTGCAACTGTATCGTCATGTGAATAAATATAAGCATTGTACAGAAGGCAGGAAGATGATAGATTATCTGCCAGAAGTCGCATAAAATTCATTCGTTCGCTTTCATAGCTGAAGGTTGATTTTAAATTTACAAGTCCAACCGCCTTGTACATATTGTTCAAGCGTTATTCTATAGATAACTGTTTCTTACAGCAAATAGTAATTCTCTAATATACTCTACTGTATATTTTTCTTTAATAATCTGAGCTCGGTGCAATTACTGAGAATTGCACTGTTATTTATTAATTGAGTTAACTTTGTTAACGTTAGCGCATATAGTAAAAATCCATAAGATTTTTTTTACTTTTCATGGAACTAAATACCGATTGAATTGTATCGAGGGCCTGGCAATGTATTTTACTTGATAATGCGACTACCCTGTTGCAAATACATAAAATCTATCCACTGTATTATATTAATAATAAAGTGATTAATTATATCCAATTTCAGTTTATAACTCTTGAACTCGTACTAAAACTTACGTTAAATTGTGTAAATATACTATGCAAATCAAGTTATAATAATGATCGATCAATTTGGTCTCCTTTAATTTTCCTAGATTACTTTTTTATTTTCCTAGTATTTGCCTTAATTTTAATTAACAAAATGTAATACAAACTTTAATTACGTAGGTTTTGTAAATTTTCTGAAAAAAATAACGTTGGAAATAATAGAAAAAGTTTTGGTAAAAATAATGTAGATTAACGCACCTCTTCTAAAATATTGATGTTTATGATTTCATCTTCAACATCTTAGCGACCAACTTTAAGTTTAAAAGTTATTTTTCTATTTAATAAGGGTTTATCAGAGTTGGAATATTTTTAAACCCTTATAACATAGGTTGAGATGTAAATTACCTCCTATAAGAAAATTAGAATTTCATTTTTTCTTTTCTACTCTTCTAGCCTACCCAGACGCTGTTGTTTTTTTCTTCGTTAAATGGGGTGAGAATAGTTTTCAACTTTTATAATGCTTTCTTTGAGTAAATCTTTATTTATTTTAATATTATTTGAGATATTTGATTTAATTTATTACATTAATATTTTATAATAAAAGTTAAATTTGTTCTTTTTTTCATTATAATCAGTCTATATGCGGGACCTAAAATGAATATAAAATATCTTTTTAACTGAATTATTTGATTTTTTATTCAATTTCAAAAAAAAACTGGCAAAGAGTTATATCTTTTAAAATAGTACTTGAACAAATGAGGATTCATTCTCTGTAAAATTTCTTAATATTTTAATCATTAAAAAGCAAAAAATAAATAGTTAACAAGATATTACTAATATTTAAAAAATTATTGTGGCAAACATTTTAAAATTTTACAACGAAAAATTTCCATATTTATTTTAAAACTAATTTCTCTGGAAAAGTTAGAAGACAGGGCCAATTTAATCATATAGAACGATTGTTATTAAGATATTTTAATCGGTTCTTGAAATATGAATTTCTAATGAAAAAACACTAAAAGTTCGACAGATCAAAATCAAAGTATTTCAAAATCTTATAATTTATTTTTATGATAAAGTTAATTTTCAATATTTTCTTCCAGTAACATTATAGAGACAAGTATATTTCGTTCTAAATTACATCGTATTGCTTCAGAATTCATTTTTTTCAACTGCATCGTCATGTGAATAAATATAAGCATTGCACAGAAGGCAGGAAGATGATAGATTATCTGCCAGAAGTCGCATAAAATTCATTCGTTCGCTTTCATAGCTGAAGGTTGATTTTAAATTTACAAGTCCAACCGCCTTGTACATATTGTTCAATCGTTATTCTATAGATAACTGTTTCTTACAGCAAATAGTAATTCTCTAATATACTCTACTGTATATTTCTCTTTAATAATTTGAGCTCGGTGCAGTTACTGAGAAAATTCATCAAAGTTTTGCCAGATATATTTTTCTTTAATCCTAGAAATATTTTTATTAAAATGAATTAATATTTACAGTAGATGTACGTTAACATAGGATAAGTAAATGATTTATTTAAAATTTGTATTATACCTTTCTATAAATTTAAAAAAAAAAACTTTGTAATTGTGTGTAGTTGCTCTTAATTTTTATATAACTGATGTGAATTCAGTTCGATTATAATTCAATCATATCTGTTATTTGTCTATATATTTTGGTCAGTATATAAAAGTACAAATAAAGAATTTTTTTAGTTGTGATGTTTGTGTGTGTTTGGGGAGGGTTACTGCTGTTCAGACATTTAAGATCTGTTGAACAAATGAAATTTAAATATGATAAATAGTTAAAACGTTGACAATTTACGTAATTCTCTATTCGAAATTACGAAATCCATAAATTACAAAATCACCAACAAACTGTTTATTAAAGAATTATCATTCTCTTTTATTTTAAAACATGAAAGTTTAAGAAATTTTAATATAGAAACCCATTTTGATTGCAAAGTTTTTTTTTCTTTACTTGTATATAGTTTTAAAAAATGTTGTAAGAGTGCATGTATATTCTCTTCAAATTATTTTATGTTGATTTTTAATTATAAAATCAGGTTATGAGTAGGATTAATTTATCGAGATTTTAATTATCGTAGATTATACGATAAAAGAGAAGAAATTTAATCTTATCTACATTTTTTTGAAGGGTGAATATTTTACACTTTTCAAAAATTTTCAAGATTGGTGTCAGAGTAGAGAAATTTAGTTTTTACCAAGGATTAAGTATACCACTGATGTTTTATTTTTTTCATAGTTCTTATGATCTGCAAGGTGTAGTAATCATGTTTCAAACTTTCTTCCGGATGGTCCAGGGTTAAATTCTGATCAGCCCTTTAATTTTTCATATTCTAAAAAAATTTCATATCGCATTTTATTGAATAATCTGTAAATATAAGTGGTGAGTTAACTATTAAAAAATAGAGTTGGCTTCCTTTTTTTTATTTAAATATATAAATTTATTTAAATGTATAATTGAATTTTTTTTATTTTTCTGTAATTAAAAAAAAATGTTTAACATTTTTTCCTTTTTACTGGTGCAAATAAATTAAAAGAATGTAATAATTTGTGGAGAATATTATTGTAATTTGTATAAATAATTAAACATTTTCCTATCTTTGGCTTTAAAAAAGAATCCACTAAGGGAAATATTTTTAATTAATATTTTATACGAGCTTTTTATTTTTATGGATCACAGCACTATCAATTTTTTTAAATATAACGTGTGTGTGTGTGTGTGTGTGTACAACACACTATATGTATATAAAGAACATATCGTGAGAGATTTATTAGCATCGCCCAACAAAATCTGTTGAAGATAAATTGGTGAAGATTTGTATACACGTTGTTTCAAAAAATTCTTTCAAAGTGCGTACTTACACCGTAAGTAAATTCTAAGTTTAAAGGGTTAAAATGGGGTAACATGAAGTTTTACTATTTTTTGAATTTTTCTGTTACAAATAAGCATATCAACTTGAGTTTCAGTGCGAGTAATTTTAACGTAAATATCTAAAAACCAATTACTAGATTTTTTGTAATTCGACCTTGAAACAATGATTGCAAATTTTCCGACAATAATAAATCTTTATTATTATTTAGTAGATTTTCGAATTTCGAAAATGTGAAGAAAAGTCAAAAAGTGAAAAAGAAATGTTAGAGTGGACTGGTAAAACAAAATTTGAAAAATGATTTCAAACTTTTTCTCCTTTTCTGACTATATTAAACGAGATACTATACTTCATTCGATTTGGGCTTCCAATTACTTTTCAGATAAATATCTAAAACCAATTTTCGGTTTTTTAAAAATTTTAATATATTAATGGATCAAAAAACATTAATTATTGTTGTACATATTTACCGTTTTATGGATCCAATATTGAATCAATGTTTGTAAGATTTGGTACTATTGTGACGGTAATTTATGTTTGTAATTCTGATTATGTATTTCGCTCGTAAAATACATAATTAGATGGGAAATTAAAAAAAAAAACAATTAGTGGGTCTTGTACTGACCAAATTGTTGCTGTGAAGAAATTACAATACACATACTTTTTATAAATGAACATTTTTATTTATCATTATTATTCTCACAAGCATGAGTTTAATGATCACGGGGGGGGGCCCAGGGGGCAGAGCCCCAAGCTAGACGGATAGAACGAGCTTAGCGAGCACTGACCAGCTAAACATCCTCGGTTATACATATATACGTATATATGTACATTTATAATTCCTATTTCAAGCTGGATGGTATTTTATTTGTAATCCTATTATTCGAAGAGCTTTAAACGCTTCTGATATATATATTTCTTGTTTTTTTTTTTTTTTTGGATAGTGTTTTTTCGTATTAGCTTGTACGTACCAAATATCAATTACTGGACTGCGCTATAACTCAAAAACGGGTGGAACAGTTTTTATCATCTGTATTTAGCTACATATTAACCTAATTAAGCATAAAATAGAAATTCCAATATTTCACAGATATTAATTTAAATATTCGATACTAAAGTTAAAAGTATATTTTTCATGACCAGTAAATGTTATTTTCATTTAATAATAAAGAAAAAATAATTTAATAAAATTTCGTGAATATTACAATTGGAATTGAAACTAAAATGTTTTTTTATTTAGAGACTAGAATACTAATCACTATCAATTAGCCAGAGTAATTTAAACTAAAGGAAAATATAATGACAGTTTTTAAAGGTTTTAAAAATACTTTTTACCTTACAACGTCAATAGTAGAGTAATAAATTTTAATGATATGACTGAGCTTATGTGGCACTGCGAAAATCCATTTAAAATTTAAAATGAAAGATGAGGAAATTAATTTCTAAATTTTTCAATACTATTTTTAAAATGTAATAATTTAAAAAAGTATTGATTTATTCTGGGACAATGTTACCATATTTAATAAAAGTATAAAAAATCATTCAGTCATTACAAAATAAAAATGATAGAAAATTATTAAAATTAACTTTAAATTAGATTAATTAATTGAAATATTTGAAAATGAAACTTGTGTGCTGAGAAATAGACAATAAAACTTCTATTGGGTCACTTCAGTAAGTAGTATATTATTTTTTGATTTTAGGAATCAGTCCCAGTCTTTCGAATGTCTGTACATATGTAAAGCAGTTAAAGTACCAGAGTTTCTTATTCTGACAACAGTATTAATTATACATTTACCCTCTGTGATAAGATGAGTAAAAATGTAAACTGTAGCACGCTTAACATAGAATTATTGTTTTTTTTTTGGATTAAGTTATTTTTAAAAAGATACTTAATTTCATTTCGGGTATTAACAAATATTTGGTTATGGAATTTAATAAACAGATGAAAAATAAAAAAATTAAATAGTATTTAAATAACTTTACTCGTAATTAAATTTAAATATTTTTTTTAATATATATTACATCGAACGAAAACTTACGTAACATATATAACATGAAGGTCTGTTAGTCGTATCTCTCCTCATAATTTTCAATTTAATTACATTTTTTTTATGATACTGAACTGTTATGTACTTACGGTGCTTGCACACTGTAATTCAAACTGATAATTGTTTGTTTGTTTTTATTTCGTCCACTTTGGACGAAATAAAAAAGCTCTGCCAGCTCAGACCCACACTGAAGGCAGTGCAGAGCTCTCACCCGTTAAAAACCCTCCCCCTTTTATCATGTAGGGGCCGGATCTAAACCATATAGGATGTAAACAGCCCGTTTATGATCACCCGTCATCGAACTCCATGTCTCTATTGATCCGCATCTCATCATCACGTTGTCGCCTCTCCTCGTTGGCCTTCTCTCCTACCATTGTTGCAATCGTAGTCAAGATACATTCCCATTTGTCGCTATTGCTGAGCATCATCTCGATTATATAGTTGACCCCCTCACACCATGATCCTCGAGCACTGCTCTTTAAGTCGCGCCATCTAGGGAAAAATATCACCACATGCTCTGATGTATCCAGCCCGCCGCAATCATAACTGCGAATTGTATTGAATCTGCCCATCCTGTACAGATATTCCCGGAAACATCCATGTCCAGACAGGAACTGGGTGAATTCGTAGCCTGTGTTACGATGCTTTTGCACGACCCAGTTCCTGATATTACTTATTAGCTCTTATTTGGTCCACTAAAGTAATAAAAATTATAAATAATAATACTAGATTATAAAGATTATCAGTTTGCATTACGGTGCGCAAGTACTGTCGGGTTAATTGTCTACAGTAACTCGATTGTTTTTCAACAGATTTTTACAAATGAAGTATCATTTTGTACAAAATAAAATGCTTAATATATTTTGTAGAGTAAAAATTTGATCAGACAAATATTTACGAAGATATTAAAATTAACAAATTAAAGTGGCCGCCATTTTGAACTTTTTGTGAGGTGACGTTTTCAAATTTTTTTGTTTCGTAGAATAACGCACCCACCAGTCGCCAAATTTAATTAATATACGTTTACACGGTCCTGGGATATAATTTTATTTTTGAAACTGACAAAATGGCGTTCAGAAAGAGAACAAAGCAATGTAGGACTTTGTCGATATGAACATTTTTGCTCACTTTGGTGTCCTGAATCAGTACCTAAAGTTCGGCGAATATTTCCCGGAACACTACATATAAAAAAAAAAATATGAAACGAAAATATCTATTTCAAACGGTATTATAAATAATAAATTTGAATAATTAATTCCAGTGGATTTTTTCTTAACGAAGAGAAATAGGAACATTATTTTTATACAATTCTGGTGGAAAGTAACACATTATTAGACTGAAGTTCGTGTGAAGATCAACCAAAATCGATTATAATATATATATATATATATATATATATATATATATATATATGTTACTGCGAAAGACCGATATCTGACAAATGTCAATATTCTTCGGTGAATGTCGTCGACACATAGACACATACCAAATATTTCAGTAAAAGATCGAAATATTTGCTTATTCGGACATTCACCGGTATACGTCGACAAACATACAAACATAAATGAGCTGTGGTGGAGGTCGAAACGTTACTAGAAATTAAAAAAACACCCATTACCAATTACTTTCTTTTCGTTTTTCTATTTACCTTCCGGGAATTACCGTTCAGGTATTACTTCAGATATCAGGATGATATGGATGAGTGTAAATGAAATGTAGTCTTGTGCAATCTCAGTTCGACCATTCCTAAGGTGTGTGGTTAATTGAAATCCAACCACCAAAGAACATAGGTATCCACGATCTAGTATTCAAATCCTTATAAAAGAAACTGCCTTTATTACAAACGTCTTAGTTAAATAGATTATGAAAAACCCTCGTAAAATAAAAATAAGTTTAAATTTAAGCCAAATATAACCTACTATTGCTAAACTCGTCTAATTAACGTTAAATATGTAAATTATATATATTGTTTTCCAACATTGGAGGTGATTAACAAAATTCATTATGCACTGATGATGAAAGTTGAAAAAAATATTTAAAAAAAAATTGAACAAACGGCAAACCATCTGATCATTTATTTGTATCGTTATCGTTCATCCATACAGTTTACATACTCTGTATATCTTGATTAGCACTTTCAATTTATAAAATGCTGAAAATTTGATTAATTTTTTTTTATAAACGCGGTGATTTGATTAATCCCTTTCAATGTTGTAGAAAAACATATATAATTTATATATTTAACATTAGACGAGGGAAGCGTTGGTTATGTTTGACTTAAATTTAAACTATTAACCTTAGAGATTGCTACTGGGTGATTTTTTAAAAATTTTTGTTATCGTTTCGATCCCCACCAGAGGTTATTTTATTTATGATCACATTGACCGAAGAAAATGTTTTTGCAATTATTCGATCGGATGGAATGACGAAAAGATGTGAGGGTTACTGAAATGTTTATAAGGGCAGTATAAAATTGTATAAGGAGAAAATATTATTTCATGTGGGTTACTGTCGGTTGTTGACATGTAAGGGATGTTAGGTCTCTGATGAAGGGTTATACTTGTTAGCAAGATGGAGTTATGTAACTTAACCCTTAGTAATTGGTCATTTCTGGTGGTTAGAGTATTGAGGCGATACAATATTACGTGATGCCCATGTCTGAAGAAAACTAACTTTATGTGACGGGTTAGAGACGTACCAAGGGTGTTGATGTTACCCTATTTATTCTTTATTTTGTTATGTGTTAACCCATACGATCGCAGTTTTAACGTTGTGGGTATCTCTATGTTAACTCATGCGCGCACGAAACTTTCTATGCTCACCACAAACGAGAAATTGGACGAATAAAATGTTCTACGCTTTCACTAGTGACTTGCGTTTACGATGACTTTATCAAATCTCATCAACATCAGTACTTTTCTTTTGCTAGACTTCGTTTTTACTATTTTTAACCCTGTTATTTATAGTTTTTCTTCCACTAACATATTTTATATTTCGTTACAACAAAATTTACTCTAAAGATAGTCGAAATTTATATGTTCTTTATTTTCAAATCACCAGATATACATTTACTACATAATAGGAAAACGTTTTTCCTCATTAAAATGAATTTTCAATAAAAAGTTATTCCGTTGTCTTGGTGGTCATAATTACAAAAGATGTTTTTATGTGAAGAGTTGTATATTCTTAATACTAAAACTTTCATTTTCTTAAAAAAAAATTACATCAAAGTAATTTTTGAATCGATTCTTTCCGAGGAAATTTTTTTCTTTAGTGAGAAATTTAATTAACATAAATTACAATTTCTTACATCAAAGGGTTTTCAAAATTAGATATATATAAGCACATTAAACTTTTTTTATGATTATTATTATTAAAAAACTCATGTTCTAATTTCAAGAGTACACATGTTAGTCTTTGTATATGTCATGCTTATAATATGTTCTGCGATATACTGACAACATAGTGTTGGTTTAATAGAAGGATGAAATGACGAAGGGGTTGTTGGTGGAGAAGTGTGTTGGTCTGATTGTTTGTTTATTTTAATCACGCCAGAATAGTATGAATTCCAATTTAGAATCGCGTAGGACTCTCATTCTGCCCACCGCACTTACTCTAACTCTCTCTCTGTCATCCTCTTTGTATTCTTCTTCTCTGTCTAATACACAGCTTCTCTCTCTTGCGGTGTTCATCGAATTGAATGGAACGGGACCTCAGATGTATAGTCGCTCACTACATTATATGTCGTTTCACCCTTATGTACTTACACACAGATATTTATTCATAAAGATGTGTCGATGTTTTTGAGTAGTATGTATATATATATATATATACATATGTATAATATACTTATATAAATATGTGAACTATCATTTAAAAGTAGGAAGTAAGGAGATATATAATGAAGGGAGATTGCAACGGGGAAGGTTCAGAGAATGAAATGGTATATAACAGCATAGAGCAATGAGACATGCATTTTGTAACAACGCAACTCGCGTTCACTACTGTACGAAAAATCTTTTACCCTCATCAATGACCTACATTTTATTTTTATACTTTCATTTGTATATATATTTTTTTTTTATGAAATTTCAATAAAAGTTCTTTCTTTCTATGTCCAGATTACACTGTATAAATAATTTTCTCCTGATTCCTATAAAATTATTCATTTACATCTAAATTGATTAAAACTGTATTGATGAAATCCTTGACGGTCTTAAATTTAAGTTTACATTTCAAATAGGGGTTGGCTGACCCATTTATTGCTGGAATATTTCCATGCGTTACATAATTCCCCATTTATGCAAGGCCTTTAGAAATCATGTAGATTTTTTCCGATGGCTCTTTAATTTCTTGAGAAAAAGCAAATTTTTATTGTAGTCATTAATATAAGTCGGTTTAAAAATGGTCGGTCTATTATGAACAGCTACAATATATGTAAGAGTCCTGGGCTCATATTACGAGTAGAATGATCACCTGTTCTCGTGAGCGGTATTTTTTTCTGTAGGTTTTACGTTTTGTACTATGGTTTCCCTGATGATAAATTATCCTCATTACTTACACATTTTCCGTATCTTTATTCCTTTCTTACTTATTTTAGATTTTATAATTTCCGGTCCATGTTGTGAAAACTGGAATTTATTGAGCTATTGCATTTTTGTTTGGATGTAGCGGGAGTGGCGGCGTCAGGAAATTACCCTGAAATTTTTATGGTTTTTTATGGTTGTATAATAAGTCCAATATATAAAGTACTTATAAGGTAAAACCAGGTCTCTTAAAGTACAATTACGTTTACAAAATACAACAGCCGAAAAAAAAAGAAGGTTTTATCAGATAATAACAGGAGAGCGTTTTTTTTATTTCAATTTTTATGAAATAAATATTACAATTTTATTTCTGATGTAAATATACAATACTTCGATAACATGAAAAAGTTGTAAAAAAAAATGGCAAATGGCAGTAGTTGTTTTCTCTAAGCCGGAAAGACTAATGTGTAACTCACCAATTTAGAGAATAATAGTACTTAAAATGTATATAATATATATATATATATATATATATATATATATATATATTGTTCCGTCCGTTCCACTTGTGCCGTCGGGTGCTGCTACCTAGCTAGGGCTCTCCGACAAGCTTGGTCAGGCGATCTGATCACGCGAGGTCCTACGTCATAATACCGCAAGGACTGGTCATTATGACGTAGCGACTTCTATTTATTTCATTCGGCGCTCGAATCTGACCCAGAACGGTCGTGTTGCACATTCAGTCTGGATGGACAATATTCGGATGAACGCTTATATTAGTTTTATATTTATATGTTATTAAGTCATTTGTTATTCAGTTAAATCATATGTGTTATATTATATGCTTTACTAAGTTCAATTATATGTTATCGAAACGTCAAAACGACAACAAATTAAATAAAAATTCAACAAGCAACAAAGCGTTGTTTCAATTTATCACCTATGAATATACTGTCCAACCTCGCTCTAAAATCTACCAAAACGTTTTTAACGGTCTTCAGGAAAGATCGTTTATAACATATTTATATATATAAAACAGTTGTGTAAAAAATATGATCTATATTAAAATAAAATTATCATTAAAACATGTGAAAGTAATGCGAAGTTAAGTAAATCATAAATCCGGTGGTCTATGTAATATAGATTTCAATCAATTGAACTGAAAATTTTACAAAAAAAAAAATTATAACTGGAAACTCTGGTATCTAGATAAAATAAAAAAGTACAAAATGTGATCACAAGTTATAAATTTAATTAACAGACGGGGTTATGATTAAATTTGTTAATTATACATTCAATATATCATTAGTAAGAAATTTTGAACGTAGCCTATAGATTTGTATTTATTAAACCTCTTTACTTATTTCCAGACTAAAGTATCCTATTAAAAAATCATACGGTTTACAATTTCTACTTTTTTTTTCATAATGAAAATATATTTTTTCTCTCAGTACTTACTTATCCTATAATATCTTTAATGTCTCAATAATTAAAGTGTTTTTATATGACAGACTGGTAAATTACATCGTTAAATTTTAATCTTCACGTCTATCATAAACGAACCGTAGTTTATTTAGCATTTTTTTCTTAAACTAAATTAAAATATTTTCATTCATTAATGAAGAATAGTTTTATGTCAGATTCCACGTCCTCGGAAAAGTGAAGGTACGGTGTGCACTCTCAATTTCATTAAAAAAAAAACACACCTTTTTATGTTTATTCAAGCTTAATATTTTAATATCTCAGATATAGTAAATATATATACATTTTATATAGGTTTATAAAATATTATGTATGTTATAAATTTAGATTTAAATATTAAAGAAATATTATATTTTTAATTTTCTAATAAATTTATGAAGGATACTTTTATGAAATCTTACATAAAACATTAGTTTTCAGTCAGGTTTTAATTTTATTAATGTTTAATATCCGATTTAATATTTTTAGTTATGATTGTCGGTTTAAATGAACGTTTTTGATAGTAAACAAACCAGAATGTTATTTGTCTTAAAAAAATTACAATATATAAACAAATTTAAGCGAATGAAAATATCTTTTAAATTATATTTCCTATATATATAAATTATATATATATATATATATATATATATATATATATATATATATATATATATATTTATATATTAATAGTAGAGTATATGCTCCAAGATTAGAGGCTTTCTAATGATATCATTAAATATTCATATGCCTTTTCAATGGACTTGGTTTCACTTAAGTAATGATGAACTAAGTTTATAGAATATTCTCTGTATTTGCATCTTCATTACCTTAACCAATTATTGTAGATCATCTCTTGACTGTTTGTACATCTAATTTTATACGCTTCATAAATGTTTCGGTAAGAAAAAAAGCATTTTTCCACGAAATTATAGTTGTAAATTATTTTTTTTATTTATATGTTGTTCTGTTTATTTCCTGTTGAATTTAAAATTGTATTTATTTATTTTATTAGATATTTTTTTATTTTGAAATGACGAGCATCGATTGCTTTGATCATTTTGCCCTATGAAAATGGAAATTTGTATAAGTGTTTCAAACACAGGACCTCGGGATTAAAGGCTAAAACGCTACCACTCCGTCACAGAAATCGGCATTGTATATTTTTGAAGTAGTCGATTTTATTAATTTACTATATTTGTTCTTTTAGATTTTTAACTAATTACAGAAGATAGATTTACAAAATATTTGCATAACGATTAATTATTAATATTTAGTATATGACTCTTCTTATTTTTCTTGGTACCAGATAAAAATATCTTATACATTAAAAAATAAAAAATTGGCTTAAAACTTATTTCCAGTCCGAACGTTCTAGTGGACGGATCAGGTGATTTTTTTTTATCCTATTCGGAATGACCAATAGGTATGTCATTAAGCGTCATCGGACCCCAAATTTGAATCTATTGTGAGACATCCTCATTTATTCCTTAATTAAAGAATTTTTTCCTGTGATTTTCACGAAAAATCAGTTTGAAGGTCCGTCGATGCTCGATAACATTCCAAACAGAACAAAAAAAAAGATCAACCCGATCCTTACAGTAGAGTGTCTGGACGAAATGGAAATATGTTTCGAGCACGTATTTTATCTAAGGTAGGAAAGGAAAGAAAAAAATAAGGAAATTGGGGGTGAGACTGTTGTAATTGGAATAGATTTTTAGCCTATTTTTATGAATATTTAACATTACTTTGTAATAACGCTGCGGAGCAGCAAGGGGCCACTAACTAGTTTTTTAGAAAATATTTGTTGATCTCCGTGGCGGAATCGTAGCGTCTCGGGCTTTCATTCGGAGTTCCCGGGTTTGAATCCCGGTCAGGCATGGTATTTTCATTGGCTAAGAATATTTATTTTCATATTAACACGTACAATCTTCTTTGTAAGCGTATAAATTTATTCATCAGTAAAAAAAAAAAAATATTAAGACACCACAACGAATTTAAAAAGGTAATTCTAAGGAAAATTATTGAAATTTTCTATAAAATGTAAATGATGTAATGTAAAACCGTTATAATTTTTATTTATATGATTTTTTATTAATTAGATCATAAAATTCCTTTAAAATATTTTTGTCAAGAAAAAGGGTGAGCCATTATTAAATAATTTATTTTAAAATATAACTTATATAAATTTATTTTACAAATCTTAAAAAAAATTGGTTTGCCGTTTGTAAGGTCAGCCTAAACAGATTAAAATATATCTAAAAATTTAAGTATAATAATAAACTCATTTTTTTCCAGTTTTGGTAGAAAATTTTAAAAGTATCGAAAATTAAATGTATTTTAAGATAGTAGTGACACATACACATTGATTCAAAAAGGTGTGATTTGACAAAACCATTTTTATATAAACAAAAAAAGCGTTTTGTTTTTGAAATACCATGTCAAAGCGAAAAATTCCGCTTTGACATCTGGTTCCAAAGATATTTAAAAAGTAGTTTCTAATTTTATCCAATCTTTTGAAAAAAAAAAGCTGATGTGGACACCATATGACTTCCTTGTATGCCTATTAAATTACATATACATATTTTTATTTTTTAAATGAAAAGTACATAAAATTTTATTTCATTAATAACTACTCATGTTTTTTTTTTGTTATTGAATTATTATTTATCATAAATTTTTTTTACAATGAGAGGTTAATAATCGATATAAATAAAAATATAAATGTTGGTTTGTTCAAAATCTTAACTCTCCGAGAGTTTTTGACCGATTGCTTTGAAATTTTGGCACAATGTTGCATTCGAATACACGCGTGTTTTTAAATATCTACTATTAAGTAGATGTCACTCCTGTGACAGGTAAAAACATGTTTTTTTGTTTTATTTTTTAAATTGCGCTATCTGTTGGACGTAAAAGCAACACACGCTATACTAAATATTTTACGATTCCATTTCAGTGTTCCCGATATGTGTGTCCGCTAGAGACTAAACAATACTGGACCGATTTATGCGTGTGGTAAAAGGGAGAAAGGGAAAAATTTGAACAGGTAAAGGGGAAGATGGAAAAAAGAAATAGGGGGAAAGGAAATGGAAACGGGAAAAGAAAAAACAAGAAAATGGGAAAAGGGAGATAAGAAAAAGTTAAATGGGGGAAAAAATATAAGTCGGGAGGAAAGGGAGTGATGGGAAAGGGAATATGGTAAAAGTGAAAATGGGGAAAAGGGAAACGTTAAATTTTGTGAAGTTCCGTAATGTTCATTTTGTTAAAATTTTATCAAATATTCAATTGTGTTCATTTAATCCATATATATATATATATATATATATACTCAAATCTAGCAATAGCGAAGTATTTCCGGGTCTGCTAGTTGTTAATGAATGAATATATTTAAACTAAAAAAAATAGTTAAAAAAAGAAGATAAAAATCTTCTAACATCCCCTTATAAGATCCAAATATTTCATTAATTAAAATTTTATTTGGCTATAACTCTGTAACCAATGAAAATAAGTACCACTTATGATATATTGTTGAAAAATTCTCAGTGAGGGCTTATTACTGCATTTAATAAAAAGTCCAAAATTCAAATTTTTACAACAGTTTTTAAATCCAAAATTTCAAAATCCCACGCACGATTAATCGTTTTTGAGTTATGTGAGATACATACGTACGTACAGATGTCACGCCGAAACTAGTCAAAATGGATTCATGGATGGTCAAAATAGATATTTCCTTTGAAATCTGAAAACCGAATTTTTTCGCAATCACAATACTTCCTTCGTACAAGGAAGTAAAAATATGGAGAAACGTAGTGATTTTATATATATATATTTTTTTTTTCAGTAATTAGGTAAATGGTTGTAGAACTGTATTTTAAATGGGTAAATTTAAAAAATGGAATTTTAAAATAGGAGAATTTGAAAAAAAAATTTCCTTTGCTATTTATGTCTCATAAATTTAAAATTATTAAAATTTTCGTTCAGCTCAATCCTTTTCTAGAAATATATCAATCGTAACATCCATACTAAAATATTAATTTTTATTTTTCTTTAATCTGATCTTTTGTTATTTACACCACTTTCTCCAAAATTACTGAAGATACAGTTCTACAACCATTTACCTATTTACCCTGAATATTCTATCCTATTAATTTGAAACATTTTTCATTATTCTTATTAATTTTTTATATACAGTTATCGGGGTAGAAAAGAATTTTCAATCCTTTTTTTGTAGTGGTTGGAGATTAATTTTTTAACTCAATTTTTGAGATATATTAAATTCAATTTGAAACTTCAGTACGGAATTGAATTTTTGCTAAATTTTTTTTACTAATTTAACAAATTACTCTACTGTTCAAAAATTAATCAACTGTGTAATCAAAATTGGTCTTCAAAGTTCTTATAAAAAACTAATTGGTTTTCCAATGACAAAGAGAACAGAACTCAAACCTTTAAAGTTTCCGACAACAAAGAAATGAGTAGAGTTCAAAAATTTAACAATTTGGAAAAAATCATAAAACACCAAATATAACTGCAAAAAAAAAACAAAAAATGGCATGAAGAATAGGGTACGAAAAATGGAAACTGCCTATCATCTCACGAAGAACATTTACAATAAGAATCATTGTCACGTAACTCGATTGAGGTGCTATAAAACTGTAGTCCTACCAGAAGCACAGTATGAGGCAGAATGTCTGCAGTTTTTTTCAGAACAAGAAATAACAAAAGTATAAAAAAGAATTTAAGACAAATTTATGCACCAATAAAATATGAAAATGGAATTTATAAATTGAAAAGTGAAAAAGAAATTTACAAATATACAGAAAAAATATGGGACTTAATCCGGATAAGAAGATTACATTTTTAGGGACATTTATGCACAATGAACAACAAAGATTGACAAAACAATTATTTAATTTTTACATAAACAGAGCCACAAAGACCAACCGATTTAAAGAAATAGAAACAAATCTAAATACATTAAACTTTTCTAAGGATCTGAGATAAATTTAGAAAAGTGATACGAGAATCTAAGTTTCTAGATAGAAAGAAAAAGAAGTGTATAAACCTGAATAGATGAACGGAAGAAAGACGAAAGCAGAGCAAAAGAATGAAAACTTTTCGGGAAAAGAAAACGAAGTCAAAACTATGTAAACGTGATCCGTAGTGGTCGGAAAGAAAAAAAAATTACTCTATATTTTTAAAATTATTTTTGTTGAAGTTAATTAATTTTAAACTTTTTTAATTAACGGCCTGTTAATTTTATCCTTTTTGGAAATTCCAGAAAAGTTCAGATAATACGTAATTTTTTTTTTTTTTTTTATTCGTAATTTTCTATAAACATTTTAGTTTAACAAAGGATTTTATGATTAACGAATGGGCGAGGCGTTTACGATAATAATATTAACATTTTGTGACTACATATTTATCCTTATTTTTGCTTCTGATAAAAGTTTCAACTTCATCTAAAGATTTAACAGTAATATGAATAATAATTACAACCACATAAACTATTTTGATACAATGTTATCAGTTAATTTATAATAAATAGTAGTAATTTACCTTCATAATGGATGTTTTGAGAGTATACTACAAAATTAATTTCAAATATATTATTCTTTATATTTATTATATCCACAAATAAAAACTATATTAAACGGTTTACAAAGAAGTAATGGAATACAAAGTTGCGCTTAAAAAACCGTTTACAAAATGTTTTTCCGTAAAATATAAACCTGTAGTAGGATATTACTACTGTAAAAAAATCATTAATTGACAATGCGAAAAAAGTATAATTAAAAAAATCTGGCAACATAGTTGTAGGACTTTCCCGTTACGCGGCTAAAGCCACATCCTGGAAAAGTTTCTGATTCACTGTCTACACATACAAATTAATTTAAAATATTTATCATGTTATTTAAATGTAATATTTTTTCGTTTATTTAATTCAGTGATTCTAACTAAAACGCCACGCATACCCGTATTTAATTCGCGCGGATGTAGCGGTACTAACGACGACGGTTGATACTAAATAAACTAATGTAATTTCACAACTTGACATAGAAAAAATTACGCTTGTACGATCGGCAGACAGGTATAGCCGCAAAGCTTAACGCACAAAGTACCGAGTCAATTGGGCGTTTGTTAAAATACCCTGCCAGACCGAGTGTTTTGCTTATTTACACTTTAAATATTATTCATTTATTTAATTCTATAGCTCACCTGTGATATCACAACATAGTAGACGACTACAACAGCTGTACGTCAGTGCTAACAATCGTTGAAATATTAACTAAAAATTATTTAATTAAATAAAACATATAATTAATATTTAAAGTATAAAAAATAATTTGGTTGGCAAGCCCGTGGAATTTCAAATTTCCCGGTCCAAGATGAAAAGGAAAAAGGGAATTTCTCACAGGTGAAAAAGGGAAATTCCAATATGGCGGACTGCGACACTAGCGCTTCTTGTGGTGACAAGAGGTACTGTTGGTGCAGTATGCCCGCTTAGCCACTAGTTTAGAGCATTTTTTTTTTTTTTTTGGTAGAGGTGCGATTTTGCAAAACCTTTTTATTTTCAAATATTGTTATTTTTTAATTGTTAACAAATGTGCCTAAAAAAAAAAATGACCTATTAATTAGGTGAAATCTCGAGTGATCTGAGGATGACCTTGTTCTACAACCTTACCCCCTTGACTTTTAAATTGAAAATTGAATAGCATCAATGCCCTATATATAGAAGTAATCTGACCAAGTTTGTTCAAAATCGGTCAGTAGTTCTGGAGATGCAAGGTGATTTAGAGGCCAACAGCGAACACACACACACACACACACACACACACACAGACGTACACTACAAACATTAGCATCCGGAAAATTTCCATCCCTTTTATTGGGTTCCTTAGATGTCAAAACGTCAAGATCTGGTGAAAATTGTGTATTCCCAAATTAGAGCGATAACAATACTTTCACTACTAGAGCTATAGCTTTGCTATAGCGCTATCTAGACGGGAAAGTAAAAGTAACAAATAAGTAATAATAACAATTATAAATAAGGTAATAGATGAATGAGTAAATATGAGGCAAAAATATTAATTGATTAAAATTGTTGAAATACACAATTAACTGTGCCGCTTCAGGGAGCTGCAATAAAACATAAAACTAACTTTTTATTGAAATTTCCTGAAGTGACAATTGGGTGTGTATTCCAATAGTTTTTAATAGTATAGTAAGTGCTGTTTGTTTGTCTATTAATATTTTGATTGTTTATTCTTTATTCATCTGTTTGTTTCCTTATCTTTTATTTTTTATTTTTTTGTTTTTTTAATTAAATTTTTTCCGCAATATCTTCTACAGTTGAAATGTTCTTTTTACAGTCGGTCAACTAGGTTTGTATTATAATTTAAAAAAAAAAAATTGTAAACTCTGAACATAATTTTATAGATATTTCATTACAGATATGATGTTATAGTTAATTACATTTTGATTGTATCTGGATCGTTGCTTTAATTAGAGCCAATTTAAAAATTACCACCAAATTATTCCCCTTCCAACGAAACCGAAAAAAGCTACCTCTTTATTTATTGTATATTATTACTATTATTTTTGTTTTTTTGCGTGTGTTGCTGTATTTACAATCAGTTTCCTGAACAATGAAATTATAAGTAAATTATGCAGAATAATAATGTAAATTCATTTTATTAATCATGGCCCGTTGGTATTGATATATAATTCATTTATATAATTGTTTCCACTTACCAACGATCTTTAATAGTATGTTCGAGCGCTTTCGGATTAGTAATCCATCCTCAGGAATATTGATATTTTATAATTATAATAATTTACTCCATATATTAATTACACAAATTTGAATTTAAAAAAAATAATGTAAAACCTTTTGAGACCTTCATACTGACATGACGGATAACGTTGACATTAGTTTACCTTTTGACGATCAATTGTTGTATTTATAATTTTTATTTTTAAATATTTTTCTTTTTAAATTCAGGTTAGTATAATTAATGATATGTGGAGTAAATTATTATAATAATAACACATCAATCTTCCTGAGGATGGATTACTAATCCGAAAGCGCTCGAACATGCTAATAAAGATTTTTGGTTACTGGAAACTATTATATAAATAAAGAATAATAATGACGTGAAAGGGAGGCATCCAGTGATATCTTTCAAGAAAATATAAGGTTTAAACAAAGTATAGTACAATAAAAAGTATAAAGATTAAAAATATAACTAAGCGTGATAACGTATAAACAATACGGCAATTAATTGTTAAAAAAAAAGAAAGTTAAACGGTAAATTTTTATATTATTATTTGACCGAATTGTTTTATATCCTCCTTGGTATACAAGTAGTGCAAACGGCCCACAAAAAAATACTTTGGTGACAATATTAGTGGTAGGGGAATCGATCACAAAGTTTAAAAATATTGATTTTTGGATTTTTTTTAAACCTTTTTTTTTTGCCTTATTTAAACGTTTAATAACAATAATATTACAATAACTTAGATAACTTATTTTGACGGTTCATTTCTCAGCGGCAATTTTTTTAGTGTCTCATAGATAAACCAAAAAAAAATTCTTACGAGATAATTTTGTGGGTGGGGAGGTAGAAAAAAGTAAAAAATATATAGAATTTTAAAATTTTCTAAACTTTTTCATCACTGATTATTATTTATTCTTATACAGTGGAAAAATAATAATTCAGTGTCAGAAAAATATAACAGCTTTGTTGTCAGCCTTTTTTTTTGTTTTAATTATTCTTTTTTCGAGAAAGTGTATTTTTGATGTTTCTAAGATCATAAGGCACTCTTTTTACCTATCTATAATAGTATCTTCTTCCATCTCTATAAGATACTATATATTCTACTGTATATTTTAGATTTAGGTACTGTAGTATAAAATATGATTATATTACGTATAAAAATTCCGTCTTAAAAGTAGATATTTAAAAAAATTTTTGTTACTAGCAGACCCGCAATGTGCTTCGCTACTGCTAGATTTGAATATATATATATATATATATATATATATATATATTAAATGAACACAATTGAAAGTTTGATAAAACATTAACAAAATTAACATTACGGAACTTCAGAAAATTGAACCTGTCCGTTTTATCCTTTTCCCCATTTTCATTTTTATCATATTCCCTTCCTCTTTTCCCAATGTTCTTCTTTCCATTTCCCTCATTTCCCCTTTTTCTCGACCCTTTCCCTTTGCTTCCCCCATTTCTCTTTCTATTATTTATTTTTCCACTTTATTCATTCCCCTTTCCATTTCCTGTTACCGTTTACGGTTTCCCCGTTTTTCCCCTTTTTATTTTTTCCATTTTCTCCTTCTTCCCTTTTCCTTTTTCGGTTTTTCTCTTTTCCAATTTTTCCCTTACTCCCTTTTCCCTGCGCGTAAATCGGTCCAGTAGTTTTTTAGTCTATAGGGGATACACATATCGGAAAAATTGAAATAAATCGTAAAATATTTAGTATAGCGTGTGTTGCTTTTACGTCCACAGATAGCGCTGATTTAAAAAAAAATATGTTTTTACCGGTCACAGGCGTGACATTTTAAGAATATAAATAGTAGTTACATAAAATCACACGCATATTGGAATGCAACGTTGTGTCAAAATTTGAAATCAATCGGTGAAGAATTTCTATTTAGGCATTTAACATTTTTAGAGATTTAACAATTTGAACAAATGAATATTTACATTTTTATTTATATAGATAATTGTGTTATTTATTATTATTATTCTTTTTCAAATATTTTCGGTAAGTCATTCTTTCATACAGGTAGATGAAACCTTTGTTTCAAACACAAATAAAATGAATATGATTCCAAAATAACTGGAAATATTCAGATGTTTAACTGTTACTATTGTATTTGTTCAAAATTGTTCAATTTTTTTCTGCAGATGGCAGCAACAGTTCTTAGTATTTCATTATTTTTAATCTTTAATTCAGTAAATTCTATCTAATCTTAATAAACTTATGTCCAAATTTTTTTTAATTTATTTTTTTATTAATTATTGTTTTTTTTAGTTTTTTTTTACTTTTAACAAATTTATTGTTGGTTTCTTATTTTAAAGATTTTTAACATTCCTCATATCTTAACAGTTATGTATTGTTATGTGAATACAATATTCATAAATTTTCTGTACTTCAATTTAACTTAAATAAGTTAAGTTAGATTTAATAAATTACCGATTTGTGTAGTGTTTTTATGTAGTTTATAACATCTAGTTTTGTACGATAAATCTCAAAGTGTAAGATTTATTGTTTCCTCCACTTAAAAGTTTGTAACTTTTCGTTATTTATAACAATTAATTTTTTCTTGTAAATTAAATTAATTTTTGAGACATGATAAATCAGAAATAAAACATCAAACTTCAAAATCAATGATACGGTGATTATTTTAAATTAAAGACGAATTTTAAATATTATGCTCATATGATGCAATTAAAGGATTTATTACGAGGTATCTTTATTAAACCGACTATTGCTGGAATAGGGTAATATATTTGAATGGCATATTTTGTTTGTAGTTTGCATCCTGTAACTTCAGAGTAGTTTACATTATGCATTAAATGATTTTTCTTTATCACACAAGTAACATTGGATATGTAATATTATGTAAATTAATCAGCAGATATTAGTTACCTCCCAAAACCGAATTTGTTTGAAACTCATCAAGTAGATTATAAAATATGGTTAAAATAATAATTCCAATTTCTATATCTCTTCAAATGATTACACTTTCATTATTTCACCGCACCACTTCCATTATTAAGACCACTAAACGCGTTCTAACTCATATTATAAACATTCCAATAATACATCAAATTATTATTAAATTTAATTATTTTATTATTAAATTTAATCTAAACAGACAACTATTTTTGTTCCCATTATGTTTATATAACTGTTTAAATTATTATAAAATAGTTTGATACAAAAGTTTTAAATTAATGAAATATGTTACGTTTATTCAATCACATTTGTAACTATTTTACTTAAAAAAATTCCATTTCTATTTCTGAAATAAAATGTTAAATTCAAATATTATTGAATTAATTTTAAATAAAGTTCTCTAATACATCTGTTTGTGTATAAAGGTCATGTCATTAGCAGATTTAATTAGATAAGGAAAAAGTAGAAAATTATTAAAAAAAAACTGTTTTTGAATGAACTTTTGACATTTTCAAATGTTATATAATAGTGCAAAAGAAATTATACTGTAAACTATAAATACAAAAAAGGGTATTATTAAAAAAAAATCCTTCGTCTTGAAATAATTAAAACGCAGTGTTAGTTAAACGAAAATTTACGGTAGTTCTACATATAATAAAATATTGTAACGGGTAGAGAAGCTTCCAGAAGAAGGAAGAGAGAGAGAGAGAGAGAGAGAGAATGACAGAAAAATCCCAAAGAAACAACAAAGGAATTCATTCTACAGAAATAGAATTCTTTCTTGTAGAAAAAATTAAGGCAAAAAAAGCATGAAAGATGCAGACATTAGAAATCATTACATTTGAAAAAAAATTTCGGTTACTATTACTATAGGTCAAGACATAGTCCAGGAGATATAAATACTTCTGAGGACCAACGAGTTTCAGTTTAGTACAGTATTTGACAAGCACGAATACATTTTGTGATAAATTCGAGGATAGTGTGTTCTCGCATTACACAAGAAAAACAACCGAAGATTGCGTCACGAATATTATATTCAGTTTTGGAATAGTGTTCTCTGCACTTAGGTAAGAGAAGCTAGACCCACCGACTTGGTCTAGTGGTGAACCGTCTTCCCAAATCAACTGATTTGGAAGTCGAGAGTTCCCGCGTTCAAGTCCTAGTAAAGGCAGTTACTTTCATACGGATTTGAATACTAGATCGTGGATACCGGTGTTCTTTGATGGTTGGGTTTTAATTAACCACACATCTCAGGAATGGTCGAACTGAGACTATACAAGACTACACTTTATTTATACTCATACATATCATAAATGAATTCTTTCTGAATTATCTGAAGTAATATCTGAACGTTAATTCCTGGTGAATAAACAGGAAAAAGAAAAAAGTACATCAGCTAGTTAAAGTTTTTGAAAATAAATTGAAACGTGTGCACTGTTATATTGATATTGGAAAAAGTCATTTTCATCACCTTTTATAAAATATTCACGTTATTGTAATATCCGTTTCTATAAAATAATGAAATAAAAATACTACAACTAATAACTAAGAAAGTTTCGTCGTTACACTTTCATAATTCCAGTGCACAACTTTCCGAACGCTCTGCATAATAATATATTTTATAACGTTTACGATTTTAATTTTTTTTTTTTTTTTTTATGTTCTTGTTTAATCTTTTTAGTTCACGCTGTAAAGCAGAATTTTATCTCGTTTTGAAAAACCAGAACCTGACTGGGAACCAAACCATAGACTCATAGTTTAGCAATCAGTGATGTCTTTACTAGCTGCGTACTACAAGTAGCAAATATTACATTAATATTTACGTTACAGGAGTAATTTATCGAAGTAATTTATAACTTTGTAAACTTTATAAAAGTTGTATTATGTTGAAATGATAAATTATTTGTTCTCTTTACTTACTTAAAAGTCTTTATTTAATACATGAACGAGTGATTGTTACGAGTGATTTTGCTAAGTGTTGAATAATATCGATTATTGTATAGCAGCCAGATAATGTCCTGTGATATATCTGTAATGATCCTCTAATAGCTACTAATGGACTTCCAACAACTATAATGACTTATATTTCGGTCTGTAGAAGATAAATGGTGTTAAAGAGTTTGTTCTCTCTCTTTTTCTCTTTTTTTATACGTTTGTTTTATTAACTTTACCCATTTTTATACTTAACCCGTTAAATCACTTCGTTAAATTAATTCTCTACGAGTCAATTTAGGTGAAGGTTACTAAATTTAGGTTGGTAATGATTTTATCTTTTATTAAGCGAATTAAATTAAGTAAATGATTTCAGTTTTGTTTTATTTTAATTTTATAAATGGATTTTTTATAGTAAATATTTATGTAGCGTTTAAAAATTAATATTTTTTAAGAAATTAAACATATATTTGACCTTTTTAATTTGAAAGTTTATAAATTAAATTCTTCTCAATATATTTATTGTATATTACAGAAATTTGATTCAAAAATGAACAAAGACTAGAAAAATAACAGAGACTAGAAATGTCGTTTTTTTAATTTTTTTTTACTAATTTTTTTTATAGAAAATTACAAAATTAAATATTTTGTAATTAGTTAGTTCTATTACAAATCTTTATCCTGTTGGAACTAAGATTTTTAAATTATTTCGTACTTGTAAAAAAAAAAAATATTAACATGTATGCATTCATTCATTTATACTGTTTTGCCAAAAGGCAGGTCCTGTCACGACTGCTACTCTCCTCCTTGTTCTATACTTGCTAAACTCTTTATTTTAGCATGTTTTCCTTTTCCATAATTCCATCCATCATATATGGGTTTATGGAATGTATGTATAACTAAATTTAATAAAAAAGAGATGGAAAAGAACCGTATAATAACTTTACCGGCTATTAATAATAAAAATTAAAAGAATTAGACCCCCCCCAAAAAAAAAGAAAAAGAAAAATAGAATATGAATTTTTTAAAGGTGGAGAATAAATTTTAAGAAATATTTTTCTAAAAATATTCATATATAAGTAATGAGCTTAATAAATTTGCTTAACTAAAGTTTTCTCAAACTTTATATCTAAATCAATAAAGGCTAACATAGGAAAAAGAAAATTAAAAAAAAACATTTTCTGCATTTTAGATCCGGAGTCTATAATAATAAAAAGAAATTATATACATTTCCTGATAGCTCTATATATGATGTATAATCTTTCAAAAAAAAATATTTAAACCGAAGGGAGATAGAGAATAGAACAAAAATTATATAATATTTCAATTTTAAGACGTGAGGATCTGGAAATATTTTATTTTATTTTTTTTTTTATATGAATTGTAGGTAAAAAATTTATTTTTCTCTAAATTTTCTCTAAAATCCTTCTGAAAAAATCGATTTTTTCGCCATACCCCCATCCCTTTAATGAATTTTGAAAAAATATATAATCAATGGTCTTTATACTGGGTGAGCAACATAAAACCGAACACATAACGTAACAGCTACAGAATCAGTTGTTGCGGAATGAAATTGTATGAATGATACGGATAAATTAAATAAGAAAAACATAAAACGTAATTTAAATGTTGCATTTATTTACCTGATTGTTACAAAAGATGTTCAAAATGACCACCCTGGGCATTTATCATATTGCGTGTCGTCTGACCGTTGAATGTTCACCTTCAGCTCATCAATATTGTGGGGATTAGATGCGTAAAATCTCTCCTTTAAGAAACCCCAAAGGAAAAAATCGCAAGTGGACAATTCTGGGTAACGTGGAGGCCACCGTCCTCTGCTGACAGCTCTTTCATTTGTGAAAGCTGCATGAACGCGATTCAGTGAAACGTTTGATATGTGACAGTTTCTTCCGTTTGTTGGAAGAAGTTGTATTCTTTGTCATTATCAGTTAATTGCGTATAAAATTCTTCGAAAATTGTGAGGAAAACTTGTATATTGACACTCCGGTCAAAAAATATTGGTCCCATTATACGAATACCGGCACACCAAACACTTTTTAAATTCATGAAGAATTTACAAGATGTTTATTCAATACCAGATTGTTGGGATAACTTACGTAGTAATTTTTTTGGACGGGCAGTAATTCTCCTTTCAATATCGGCAATAGCCTGTGGTGTCCTGACGGTAGGTTGCCAATTTCGATTTGCATTAAAAACCGAACCTGTTGTACGCCATTTTTTAACTAAAACGTGTATGCTACTCTTCGCCGGGATACAGGTATTCAGAAATTTTTCTACGAATACTTGAGTGATTCTTCAAGTGATCCAGAACGAATATAGGCCTCATCTATAGCTATCCTCTCCTGGATTGAATAAGGCATTTTACACAAACACAACTGTACTGAAACAAAACGTGTACTGCACTGACACGTAACCCCTGACAAACGGCAACAACAAGCAGTAGTAACATATACATCCACTAGTCGCGCTAGTTGTGTTGGGTAGCGGTTTCATTATGGGTTCGGTTTTATGTTGCTCACTCTGTTTATGGGAATCTTTGAGCCAACTTTGAAGAAACTCGGTTTGGTTAATCCTGAGATAAAAGGCCAAAAGCAGCGTGACGTGACACACATACGTATTTACGTACATAAATACATTTGTAAGTATTTTTTGGTATTAGTATGGTCTAGATGTTGTGGTTGGGCCCTAAAACGTAAAGATTTCCAATAAAACCAGATACCACATTTTTGATATGATCACCGTACTTTTCCCTGTAAATAAATATAGCTATTCTACCTACATTCGCCATTAGAAAAACCAAAAATTAGTTTTTCACTATTGGATAAACGAAACATTGAGATTTTTTACATTATTTAAAAAAATAATTTAAATTAAAATTTTGTGATATTTACAGAAATATTTTATGGAAATAAGTTATTTAAAATATGTATGAGTTTAAATTTAAAAATAATATTTATGAGCAAGCTGAATTCAGCAAAGGATCCTTTATAATGTGCTACTGTTAAATATATTGAATTTAGTTTTTAATCAAAAGATGACAAAGTACAAACTGTGTAATAATTTTATTGTTTTTAAACGTTATACTCTTGACGATTAATTTTATAGTTCGAATTTTCTTGCTATTTTAATTAAATAAAAGTATTAAAGTGGTACAACATAGTTAATTTTTTTATTATCTCTATTTTTATTATTATTTTAAATAAATAATTCTCTAAATAAACCAAAGCTTGAATTTATGTATACATTTTTTTATGAATATATATATATATATATATATATATATATATATATATATATATATATATATATAAGGTACTAAGCCCGGCTGGGGTACAGTCCCAGGAGGGCTGGCATTTTTTCATACGATAAAATTTTCAATATCATATTCTTAAGCATTATCAGTAGTGGGAATCAGTTTTACTTGAGAGGAACCATATGTCTACATGGTTTTGTCACTATCGATAAGTAGTTTAGTCGACTTCTCAAATTCTTTCTACAAAAAATTAGCATAAAACTGAAATTTTTATCCGATATGAAAGTGCGATATACTGTCTCGGATTTGTAAGTTACGTTCTTGGTTTATGTCATAATTCTCATCCATTTATGAGGTTTTCTATTTTGTATTTATAATTTTGATTAAGTTATTTAAATTCATATGTAAGATAAAAATCATATTAAACCAAAATTTATTGAGATTTAAGGTAATATACAATTAAATAGAATGGTACAGTTTGTATTTGGATATTTATATATTATTTTATAATCGATTATTTTTTTTTACGTATTTATTCATTACGTTAGCTTAATAACAAAGCTCTGAGTAGTATTGTTTAGTAATCCTTAAATACTACATTTATATATAAATAGAAATAATATTTTATTTGTATATAAAAATTCTATTTGCCCATTCATATACAAATAAAAATAATGTAAAACTGGGTTTTGGGTTGTCATAGAACAATCTTTGTAGCTGTCATATAGTTACATCTAATCAAATATAAAGTAATATACATGGTTCTAACTGTATATTATGTATACCATTAAAAACCACTGTTTTAATATATATATATATATGTGTTAATAAATAAATTTGTTACTTTGTGACTGGATATTTTTATTATTTATTTCTTATTTTTACTTGAATATTTCTTATTAATTTTTTGGAGGTGTCAAAATCTCTTTCAGCTGACTTTGCTGGAATATTAATGAACGGAATATAAGGATTCATACTTGATTTCTTTTATAGGAATGCTTACGCGCTTACAAATACACACAAACACACGCATTCAGAAAATACATTGTAGATTTTATAGTAGGATAAATATTGTGAACAGACAGTGTAAACAACATTCGTATTGATAGTCATATTTATTTTAAAATCCTTTTTTCCTATCATTTTTATTTTTTGAATATTCCGAGATTTCAAAACGAGCGTGATGTTATTTTCTTGTGATATAAATTTATCTGTATAAATTACATGGAATATACTTCTAAATATATCACTGTAAGCTGACATCTATAATATTATGTCATTTATATTCAACGTGTTTACATCTTCAATATGCTTAAATGTTAGATCCTTTCAACTTCCGATTTTTCTGAGTTTTATGTACGTTTTTCTTTTTCCTAAATAAAATATCAAGAGGAATTTAATGTGATTGAGATGTTTATTACTATCTTTGTTATAAAATTTGTTAAACAATTCATCAATTAACTGAGTGACCATGGATATATAACAATATCCAAAAAATAAAATAGTGGCGATATATCTTTTCACACACCAAAAAAAAAACGATATTGTTTTAAAATTTCATCATAGTGGATGTGAAATGAAATTTTTTGAAAAGAAAATATTAAAAATATATATATTATATTAATCCGATCAACCTAAGTATAAAATTAATAAATAAAATAGGATGACACCTACCTTATTCTATACTTCATGCAAGAGCGCTATCGCGAGTTAACGCATCATCAGTTGCTCCATACAATTTTTTTTCTCAAATCATTTGTATCAAATTACATACTAAAATTGATATTAAAAATCATCCTAAACGATGCTTATGATTTAAAATTTAAAATTTTTAAAAGAACCTTTTCGAAATTAAAATCATTTTTACCTTTATTTCTGTATTGATTTTAATTTGGAAAAGGATCTTTTAACAGTTTTAAATTTTAAATCATAAGTATAGTTTAAGATGATTTTTAATTTCAATTTTAGTATGTAATTCGATACGATTAATTTGAGAAAAAAATTGTATGATTTGTAAAAAATTGGAGCAACTGATGATGCGTTAACTCGCGAAAGCGCTCTTGCATGAAGTATAGAATATGGTAGGTGTCATCCTATTTTATTTATTAATTCTATACTTAGATTGATCGGATTAATATAATTTGATAGTGCAGAGGAATATGATTCTCGAAAGGATCGACTTTAGAAAATAAAAATACATAATGTATATTATATGATTTAAAATTCTAACAATAATAATGTTTAAAATTTGAAAATGATTTAGTTAATTAGTTTAAAAAGTTATTAATTTTAAATAGATAATTAAAAATTAATAGTTATTGGATCACTGGAAATGCTCTAAATAAATAATAAGAAAATTGTTCAAAATGAAAATCATACAAAAATACAACGTATTTTAATTGAAATTAATAAATAAATTATTATGGATTTATTAATAGCTTATAAATTATATATATATATATATATTCATCGAAAAATTTGTTTTTGATTAATGAAAAAATTGAGGATGTTCATGAAGAATGTTATAACATTCAGGACATGTTCTGCTGATTAAAATAAAAGAAAGAGTTCATATAAATATATGCTCGCAAACTTTTCTTTAGCGAGTGTTGATTGGCGAAAGATTTCGCCCTGATTTTTGCGCATTTGGTAAAATTAACAAGACTGTAATTTATGGGATCAATTTAAGAAATAAATTCAGGTTTTATATGAAATCAAACCTTGAAAATAAAAATAATAGATCCCAAAACTGTATTTTTTGTAGTTTTTTGTGAAATCAGAGGTTAAAACAAACAATTTGGATCAAAAAACACTATTTTATTTTAGGTGTAAATTAATTTTGTTAAATAGGTAACATAAAAGTTTGAAATAAAACTTGTAGAAAGATTAAAATGGTTTGAATAATATTCACAGGAATTAAATAAATACAAACGTAAGATGATCAAAGTTTATTATAAATAAATATATATCAGAATGTGGCTGATTTTAATTAGGTACTAAACAAAGGCCGGCCTTCGTGGCGCGAGTGGTAGCGTCTCGGTCTTTCATCCGGACGTCCCGGGTTCGAATCCGGGCCAAGCATGGCATTTTCACAAGCTACAAAAATTGTCATTCATTTCATCCTTTGAAGCAATACCTAACGGTGGTCCCGGATTAACAAATAAGTATTAAACAAAATAAAATGTTCAATGTAACAAAACAAGAGAATTTAATTGCGAAATAGGTATTCTCAAAATAACAATCATCTTATGCTAGAATTACTAAGGAAAACGAGGAGAGAAGTAGTTTTCTTTTGCCTTATTCGCTGATCTAATTGTACTGTAGCATATTGACTTTTCCAAGCCGACCGAAATTCTTTATACATTCTGTTCTATGAGTTTTAACAAAATTTTGTTCATCACAGAACTATTGTATAATAATGAACATCATTATTATCAGAGAAAGTAAATCAGACTGATCTCACGTGCTTTACCTACATTACAATCAAAAGAAATATTAAAATACATAATTTAAATCAGTAAATCTGTTTCACCGATAAACAATTCATTACTATTTACATTGCCTCTAATCTGTAGGGAATAAAATTACCGGCAAGTAAGTTTGCGATAATCAGGTTTTCCGATCAAAATTATCAGTTTAATTATAAAAACCAGATGTGGAAACCACATGACTCCCTGGAACACCTATTAAATTACATATTTACGATTTACAAGTACATAAAATTTTATTTCATTAATAACTTCTGATATTTAACAGACTGACATTTTTTTTTATTGTTATTATTGAGTTACTATATATCATAAAAGTTTTTTTTACAATCAGAGGTTAATAATTATTAATAAATCAATATATTTAATTAAAAAAAGAAATAATTAAAACGAAAAAAGGAGATGAAGTTTGATTCGAACCGATGTGGCTTCTCCTTGTAAGATCCAAATATTCATTAATTAAAATTTAATTTGGCTATAACTCTGGAACCAATAAAAATAATTACCACTTATATATATCGTTGAAAAGCTCCCAATTAGGACTTATTACTGCAGTTAAGAAAAAGTCCAAAATCCAATTTTTTTTGGATTATGGGCTTTTTTTTAAACTTTTGGTTCAGTCGATTGAAACGAAAGGGAAGCTGCAAAACTAGATGTTACAACAGTCCTAAATGCAAAATTTCAACATCTTACGCCCAATCTTTTTTGAGTTATGCGAGATACGTCATACCGAAACTAGACAAAATGGATTCAGCGACGATCAAAATGGATATTTTTCGTTGAAATCTGAAAACCGAAATTTTTCGCGATCGTTATACTTTACTTCATACAAGGAAGTAAAAAGATGAAAATGATAAGTGTTTCTTAACACATTTTAGTATTACAAATCTTTACTGAATTACAAAGACGAATAAATTCCTTCACTCTTGTTAGAATTACTGAAACCAGGGCTACAATTTTTATTCTTATCTTTATAAATTTATCTTCTTTTTTTTAAACATTATACGGTTTGCCCTGTTGATATAATTGTGTTACTTTTTGTTTGTAAATATATATATTTTTTAATTTTTATATATTTTCTGTTTAATCACTGGGAAAAAAAATCTTTATAATGTATTATTATATCTCGTTAAATAAAAATGTATTTTATATTTAAGTCTGTAATAAAGTTATACCTATTTAATATAATCAATAATTTATTTGTATTAGTAAATGCTTTAAAAATAAGTTGCGTAGTCGTGGTAAGCTAGGTAACTGAATGAAAGGATACCCAGTTAGACGACTCCTTTTATTAGAACACCAGCTTCCATTGATCTTTATATCGCCCACTCGGTAGCTAGCGCACTCTGTATACTAACGTTTAAAACTTTCCTTGTATAATGCCCTAGGATATTTTAGAACCAGTATTGGAAAATAATGTAATATTACACATTTCACAAAAGCCATCATCCTTTTTTTTTTTAATATTTCACTCCTTTATCCTTGTCCTGCTTAATATTTATCACAATTTTTCTGATGTAACACAGCATGTTTTAAAAAAAATTCTTCTCATGTAAAATACCATTTATATAGGATATATTAAATCGGACTCTTTTTTTATTATTAATGGATTAATTTCGTTATGAATTATTATATTAGATTTAATTTATTTGTGGAAAATTAAGTTACCTAGCGTAATTTGCGAGCTAATTCATATTATAAATTATCTTTCGATGCAGTTCAGCTTATTAAGACGTCTGTAGAATGTTATTAGTACGTCTGTAGAAATACCTTTTTAAAAGTAATTTTTATTTCTTTCAAAGATTCATTATAAAATTATACCAGTGTATATATATCTAAAAAGATTACAATGAAATTGTAAACCATACGGTAAGAGTCTCGCAGTTATCACTTCCACTCAAAAACAAAAGTTTCTGTAATATAAATAAAACTGTTTTTAACAAAACGGTACTGATATCAAAAAATAAAATACTACATTTCTATTATCAAAATTTTTGTTAATTTAGAATTTTCTTTAAAAAAGAATACATGTTAAATATATGCAATAGAAAATAGATATACAATAATAGATAATAAACAATGTTTAAGCGTTCCATATAATAAGTAAAATAGAAAAATTTGTTACAAAACTCTTACCGGCCCGATTTCATTTATTAAACAACGAATAATCATAAGAATTGTATTATTTCGGTAAATATGATGTGTATTATAAATATAATCATGAATATATTATGTATTATGTTCATCCGGACGTCCCGGGTTCAAATTCGGGCCAAGCATGGCATTTTCACACGCTACAAAAATTGTCGTTCATTTCATCCTTTGAAGCAATATTTAACGGTGATCCTGGATTAACAACTCCCACTCGTGCAAGCGCGAGCGAACGGCAGCTCCGCAGAGGGCTGTCCCTTATCCCCCGTGCTGCCCGATCCTTCTTCTGAAGAACTCTACATGTGATTTTAGTTTGATTTGCATCAACTAAATTTCAACTTACTCATCAGCTCATTATTTAAGTTTGTTCAATTTTAGTTAATAATTTTCTTTTCTTTTTTCTCTCTCAGTGTTTCATCGTTTCTCTTGATTATTAATCCTTTGTTTGTTTTTGTTTTGTTTTGAGCCACCAATGATACAGTCTTCTAACTTAATTTTACATCTTTATTTATATTGAAAATTCATTCGATGAATATTAGAATGTAATATTTGACGAGCTTCGATGAAAGCTTCTCTGCAATTTGATCATATTTACGTATAGTTTCTTTAATATTATACCTGATTGTAAAATTAAATTAAAAAAAAAAAACAAAAACATATACTCTTTATCATTAAGAATCATTCATAATATTAATTTTAATCTTAGTGTCTAATAAGTAACAAAGCCCAGACTTTCTTTTTTGTGGAAACTGGTGGAATAATAAATGTTTGGGCTTTTTAACACCTATATTAAATCTTAAATAATTTTATTTAACGAGGTTTTTATGCATGTGATAATTGTAAAGCGGTATTTTTTTATAGATAAATATAGTTCGTAGATAGTCTAACTATTAATTTACGTTTAAATTTATATAATCTTTCAAAAAACAAACAGTATTAAATAAAAAATTTATAATTGTATAAAAGAGAACTATTAATATTTTAAACTGTTAATAGTTTATTGCAAAAACTGTTTTTTTTTGGGGGGGTTTTTTTCTGAATTTTTACGGACATTGACTGCTAGAGTCATTAGCCCTCGTCACATCCTTTAAAAGAAATTAGTATCACCTTCAGGATCATCATATGTAAGGGTGTAAAGGGCCCGTACATTTTATTTAAAAACACAACCAACATAAAAAAATTAAGACAAAACAACAAGACAAAGAAACACTTACGGGGTGTAAAGGGCCCCGATATTAAAATTTGAGATGAGGTTCTCAAAAAGACCATGAAATTAAAAATACAACTTATCAATACCGTTTCTATCTTCTACCTGTCTCGCTTATAGTTTGTTTAAGCACCTTCGGGGTGACAAGAACCGCCGTGAAGCAGTATATTACTCGCGCCAGGATGACGTGGCAGTTGACTCCTTATAAACAGGCTACAGGCATCCTTTGCGCTTATCCATAGCCTCGCACCCTCAGTTTACCCTTGAGATCCCCAACGCCATCATTGGACACACCCCGACTCACTGCTCTTGAATGCTGTCGAGCCAGGATGGCCTAACCAAGAGGGCTACCTCCCATCACTGCACGTGCCACGCTTGGAGACTCCCATATACATAAAGAATTCCAATTAGAGATTCATTCACACGGATTCATAACCCCGCAAACACACACTCATTGTCTCATGCATTCACTCACACATACATTCCTGATTCACACACACATACTCACACCCATTCATACACCCCTCACGCACACACACAATCACACTTTAGTGACTCGTATATGTCTGATCCTTACTGCCCTGGTGTAATTCCGGATTGTCGCGTCCTCTCCATCCTTGAGTGGTTCGGATGAGTCGTTTCTCTCTGTACTTGCGTAGCTCCATATGCTGGTTCTTCTTTGCGAATTAATTCATTTCGTAGTTTACCATATTAAAACATGAATACTTATTCTATTTTCATTTATTACTAAATTTTTAAGATAATTTTTATTTCATATTAAATTATGTTTAGAGTACATCTAAGAATATATAATTAGTATTTTAGAATTAAAGAAGTATCTACTACTACTTTTGTGTTACATTAATGTGTTATATATATAGAACTCAATTACAGATATTTTTAAAGGACAAATTATTAGAAATCAGAAAAATAATTTAATAACTATTTATGAAAATGAATAATATTTTAATTATTATAAATCATTAAACATCTGTTGCCACATGATAAGTAAATATCGGTTTTCTATTACAGCTATAATTTTTGATAAGGAAATTTATTCGTATCAGTTTTTTAAGTTGAAATAAAAAAATTAATATTTTACAAATTTAAAAAAATCAAATTTAATAATACGGTTTCACTAGCAGAGGTTACAATTCTTTTTCACTAGTAATTCATTCACTAAATTATAGTATTAAATCTAGTAGATACAGTAAAAAGTTGTCTTGAAATGGTATCTTTGGATCATGTCGAAAATTGGAATTGATGATGTTGCGAATATTATGACGATTGTAACCCACACGAGCAACCCAAGAAAAGAGTGGAAATGGCACACACGAATTAACTCCAGAAACAGAGGAGAAAAGGCACACTCGAGCCACCACACATTCATACACCCCCATACACTCTCATGCACACAAACACATTCACACACAAATTCACTCACACATTCATTCCCCCTCAAACACACACACATTTTCCTACACATTCACTCGCACATATACATTTCCAACCACACACACATTCACTCACATATACACACCTCCAACCACACACACATTCACTCACAATACACACCTCCTACCACACACACTGAAGGAATACACACAAGGAACTGATGCGTTTCCAGACTGAAAATATTAATTTTTTTTAACTTCAGAATTTATGCCATATAGTGATAAAATTCGCGGAAAGGCATTAACCCCACGAAATCAAATGGAAATAGTTTTAAGTTAAACTGTTCATCATGAATTTCAGAGTTGAGTGGCAGAAGATTTTGGAGTAGACCTATCAACAGTTTGTATAAGTATTAACAATCTTACGGATCATATTCTTGAAAAAGCTGATAACCGGCTGATTTTTCCCAGAACAGCACAACAAATGAATATTGCAACGTATATCTGTGGCAAATCCACTGCTATTGACAAGCTGTTGGTTTATTAGATTGGATCTACGTAAAAAAACCATCAATGATCGAGGATAAATATCTTAATCGCAAGGGTGCTTGTGTAATTGTTTAGGCGAGGTTCGATGCAGGAGAAACGTTTACAAGCATTAGTGCCTAGTGGCCAGGCTTTGTGCAAGGGTATGAAGAAGAAGTGATATTCTGGACAATCTTCCGATATGACGCCACTGTTTATTTGCTAGGCGACCCCGGCTGTGATATATATCTATGGCTGATCACACCATTCAAGACATGCGACGATGACTTCAACCTCCGTTTAACCACAAACAAGTTAAAGAAAGAATCATAGTAGAAAGAGTGTTTTGTTAGCTCCAATAGAGGTTCACAATCCTTGGTATCTGCGTGGGAGTGTCACTAGAAAGTTTACCAAAACTAATAGTGTGAGCTGTGATGTGTGAGATACGTAAAATCAGTGCAAGAAAACTTAGTGGGGAACAGAAGCGGCGGGATATGCTATATTTTATTTAATTTATGCATTATCATTCTAAAGAATTTAATTTTTTTATCATTTGTAAGTTTATATGTTACATGTTGAATTTTAATTTATTGTCTAAAATACAAATTGTATAGCCTCAATTGCAGTATACTCCGTTTATAAAATCATTACCAGTTTTACAAATTAATTAGAATAATAAAAATATAAGACACAAAATAAAATAAAAAATTAAAATTATAATCTGATGTCGGCAAGTGTCGACATGAATTGGCAAATGTAGGCGAGTGTCTTCCTCTACGGGGTTGGGATGGATGTACTCACAGCCCACCATGGTGACAACGGCTAAGCTAACAGTGTGTACAACCAGACGTGCAAATTGTACTTGCCTACATTTCTATTTTTTGTTCATTTATTTTATTATTTTTTTGATGATGTATTATCAAAAATGAATGTTTGATAATGCATAGTTATTTAAGAATTCTATAAAATAAACGTCTGAGGTTATGTTAGTCTGTTTCATTGTCGAGTAGTTTTTATATACTTTCTTCAAATCTCTTCTCTTTCTGGATTTTCTGCAATTCAGATGTAACATGATGCAGTTCAGATGCTATAACATGACCAGCTTCTGCAGTTGAGGAGTCTATAAGTCTTTCTTAATTTTCCTAGGACATCATCTGCTTTATACTGGATCTCGCATAAGTCTTTGCAGATGTGGTATTCGCCAGTTGTACAACTTGAAATGACGTAATCTTATTAACTGAAGATTTTGGAGGATCGCTGCATTCATCATTACTATTAGACGTGAAGCTGTTATCTTCGGTTCACTGTGGTGCCCCAACGAAAATATTTCCTGGCACTTTGGTGAAAACTGGATTTTCTTTTTCACCCGATATTAATAAAAACATTTTTCGCCAATCATTAAGTTTTATCTTTTTGTTTCCCGTTGTTTTTTATCAGTTTTATTTTTAATTTTGATCTTCAAATTTTATAGCATTTTCTTCATTTGGGCTGCTAAGATTTCATTTCCAGTACCTTGGGGATATATGCTACATTCTTCCCATGCCGTATCTTTTTCATTAATTACTTTTGGCACTCTTAACTTTTCCACAACACTGAGTGTTCTGTGAGTAGTTTGTCGAATAAATATCAATCAACAGCGTTCGTAACATCCCGTTTATCTTCATTCATAACAAAACATTAATATTTATGGTTCGTTAAAATTACCAAGGTTTAGTTTCAAGATGTAATCTTTCTATGACCATTTCTTGATAACAGTAATTTTATATCCAAGGTGTAATAATCTGTTTTGAGATAAGCTGAGGAAAATATTAAATGACCATCCTTTTAGTTGTTGTAACGTTTTATTTTTTATGTCAAAATTATTGGTTTCCAGTGTCCTTTAAAATGGTGTATCATTGTCGTATTATTTCACTTTAAATCAATTTGAGTTGTTCCCCGTGCTATTCCCCTGAGTGTGGTGGTCTCATACAAAAAAAAATTATTTGGAGTTAGAAACATTTGTTAAATTTCACTTTTCTATGCTGCACCTTAATCTTGAAGGTTAAAATATTAAAATTATTCATTATTTCTTCGCCACCAAGGAGGGTGAAGTTGTGCAACTATGACAGAGAAATAAATTATGAATTTTTCATTCTCAAAGGTATGCCTACTTTAGTTACAATAGTTAATGTTATTCTAAAATAACATGTTCGTACAGAATGGTGTCTGTAGAGGTGGTAGGGGTACTCGCCGGGGTCTCCCCGATTCGTCTGAGAGTTTAGCAGAGAAAAAGGCAATATCAGGGAATGACCAAAGAAGATGCGGTGGCACTAATTACTCAAGAATGGCAGGAGGCATGGAATACGGCGAGGAATGGCGCCTGGACGCGCAGACTCAAACCCAGGTTAGAGCCGTGTCTGGTGAGGGAGCATGGGGTGGTTGGATATGTCACACAGTTCCTCTTCGGTCAGGGCGAACTTGAGGAATATCTCCACCGGTTTGGTAGAAAGATGTTCCAGAATTGCATATATTACTGGCTGCAGGATACCCCCCTACCATACCTTCTTTGAATGTCCTCGGTGGGATGGGGCCAAGTTAAATTGTAATCTCGGATGGATCATCCGAAACCGCTGTCGGTTTCATACATGTCGGGTATACATGTAAAGGGTTTAAGAAAATGGCTGAGCATGGAGAAGCTTATTGCAGACATCCTAAAGAGGAAAGAAAAGGATTACAGAGAATGGGGGGCAGATAAATGACCGGGTAAAAGACGTTGGGGGAAGGACCGCTCCCTGCTGAGCTGCCGTTCGTCCGTGCTTGTACGGGTGGGCGGCAGTGAGGACTCCTGACCCTGGGTCAAAAAAAAAATTGGAGAAAACGTAGTTCCGGCGGATGGGACGGGGGTCCCGGGAACGGCATAGCCGGGCCCGGTTACCCCCCACCTCTGAAGTTAGAGGCAGGCAAATTAAAATAAGAAGATCCACAACTAGTGGGCCGGATCTACTGCCGGCAGGCGGGGAGATCCGCAAGGACACGCCCCTGGACTGAGTCATCTTGACTGCAGATTTGGTCCAGGGGTGTAGGGGAAAAAGATTACTGTTATTCTATCTTTTGTAATTTAGTTCTTTTTCAGGTTTCAGGTGAATACCACAATTATTAGTTATCAGTATTATTCTCACAACCGTTATTAATTATTTTTTAACTTGAGACTGCTTCAGTAGTCGTGTACGACTTTCAGGCATGGATCATGAAGGCGGAAGATCGGAAGAGAATTGATGTATTCGAAATGAGGGCTTAAAGAAGAATGCGTCGCATAACATGGACGGGAGGAAGAATAACTCAATTATATACGAGCTGGGTATTCACAGGAGGTAGTATGTTTTCCGCGCGACTTCCGCTTTTTCGGCCATATAGTCCGTAGGACCGGCAAAAATCTTGAGAAACTAGTCTTACCAGGAAAAATTGAGAGCAGCAAGTTCTCGATCTAAAGACTGCCGAAAAGATGGTTGGATCAAATTGAAGATGTGACGGGAAAAATGTTAGGTTTATTGATTCCAATAAGAGAGGAGCATGAGCTATGGCGGAAAATTGTCAGCGGGATATAACTAATTATCAGACACGAGACGAAAGATCACTGACGAGGTAACTATGTTACATAAATATTTCAAGGAAGCTTTAAAATATAAACACATTTGAAATTTTCTTTTTAAATAATATATTTTTTAATCAACTTGATTAATTTCAAACACTTACGATTTTTCTATATGACAATAAACATCGTATGAAATCTCCTATATTGATTTTTACAAATACCAGTTTTCTCAATTGCAGATATACAGACATTTCAGATATAAGTTCATCAATCCAGAAATTCTAGACTTAACAAACTATTCTAGACTTAACAAGTTGTATTTTTATTTCATTATTTTATAGAAACGGATATTACAATAACGTGAATAGTTTATAAAAGGTGATGAAAATTACTTTCTCCAACATCAGTACAACAGTGCACACGTTTCAATTTGTTTTCAAACAGTTTAACTAGCTGATGTACTTTTTTCTATTTCCTGTTTAGCCTCTGGGAATTACCGTTCAGGTATTACTTCAGTGGATTATATGTATGCGTATAAATGAAGTGTAGTCTTGTACAGTCTCAGTTCGACAATTCCTGAGATGTGTGGTTAATTGAAACCCAACCACCAAAGAACACCGGTATCCACGATCTAGTATATTCAAATCCGTATAAAAATAACAGACTTTACTAGGACTTGAACACTGGAACTATCGATTTCTAAATCAGCTGATTTGGGAAGATGCGTTCACCAATAGACCAACCCGATTGGTTAACTTGTAAGAGTAGGAATAAAACCACGTTTTAAACCGATGCAGTAGAAGTGTTCTGATTTTGTATTTTGAACACTGATCTCTAACTATGTATCTGCCCCGATATAAATTTTCTATAACTGTCCGTAAATCTTTGCTTGCGAAAATGACCGTTCTTTTGGTTATCTGACATAGTAAAATAAACATCCATGCCATCACAATTATAGTTGCGCAAGCGTGCAATGGTTGTTTAGTTCCCAACCGCTCATTCTGCGGCGCTGGAGAATGCTTTAGTATTGAACACTTAATTGTATTTTACGCCATAAGGATCCCCTATCACGCGTTGTTGTGATTAAATATTCTTTCCTTATGTCTTAATTATTTTGCGATTATTTTGTTTCATTTAATCTCTACATTTTTATTCCCAAATATTTTTAATTTTACTGGAAAAATAGATTTTCATTTGAAGGAAACTTAAAAAAAATTCTATATGTGTATGTTGAGGGGAAAATATCCCTTTTGGTTAATTTCTATTAATAATAAAAGACTTCCCAAATAAGATTGTATTACATTCTAAATTATAGTCGTTTTTTTATGCATGTCATGTGAATTATATAAAGTTGGTAAGACACTGTACAGATAAATTCGATAAGATAACATGCAATATAATTATGAAGTAAAGAACTATAATTTATCTAAATTAAGTAATATATATGAACCGTTTTTAGTTATAATAATACTAAGTAAACTTAAGTTACTTTATTAATTTGTAAGATGTTGAAGTAATTAAGATTTTCATTCGATACAATAAACTTTTCAATAAAATTTTCTCTGTTTATAAGTTAGTGTAGATTATGAGAAAACTAATATAAACTTCAATAATTTACAAAAGTTCGAATTATGTTTTATTAACTTTTCTTATTTTACGTTCTAAATTCGGTAATTAATTATTCTCGTTTGTATACGGGTTTTTTTTCTTTTTTGTTGTAAGTATATCAGACGAAAATTTCTTTTTTTATATTAAAAAAAATTGTTAATTAGAAATTTCAAGTGTTGCAACATAATTTATCAATACATTCGAAACATCTAGAAAAATTTGGAAAAAAGCGAGAGAAAAGTTATTCTTGTTTTCTTTCAGGTATTTGTTCAGTATTGTGTAAAAGTTATATGAGTCTCGTCGATTCTGTGATGATTAGACGACATGTCCTAAATAAACAACTTTTTAAAAATACCAAAATCGGATAATATGGAAACAAAGATATTTTGAAAGATTAATTTTTATTTAAATTATTTATATAATACTTTCCACTTATCAACAATCGTTAATAGTAATGTTCGAGCGCTTTCGGATTATTAATCCATCCTCAGAAATAATGATATGTTATACATTATAATTATTTACTTCACATATCATTAATTATACTAAATTAAATTTTATAAAAATAACAATTTATCGTCAAAAGGTAAAATAAAGTTAACGTTATCCGTCATGTCAGTGTGAAGGTTAGATAGCAATTGAGACCTTCATACTGGCACGTTGATACGTTGGTTTTCGATAAATTTTTTATCGTTTCTCTCTCTGTATTCCTATTTTTTTTAAATTAATTAAAATTGTATTAATGAAAGAAAGAAAAAAATTGTCACATTTAATTTTATTTAAAAAAAAATAGGGAATATTAGAGGCATCATCACTAAAGTTATAGTTAACAATAATTCCGTGTTCTTGGAAACTGAACTTTGTTACGATACTCTAAACACAATAAGATTGTTTTTGATAAACTAAACTAAATTTTTCAAACTTAATTTTTGTACCTTTTATTAGTTTTCTTTTTCTTAATTCAATTTCGTTTTAAACATTAATGTATTTAATACAGTTTCATATTTCCGAGATCTACCATTCAGAGAACTATTAATAAATTGTTTAATTGGTTGGTTTAAGTAATCAGTTATTAGTTTCAGGAATCTTTAGTATTAAAACATAAAATTGCTGTATTAATATACACGGATGAATAACATTGAACAAAAACAGTTCGTGATAAAGTTTAGGCGAGTAATATTTCAGAGTAACAACAATGGCGTCAGTCCACACATATCATCTTACAAGTCAAAGGAGTTACGATCCTGCCCTTTTTTTTCTCATCCCTATTTTACACCAAAGTGAGAGAGTAAAGAACATGAAATATGATAGCTAAATCCTTTATGTACGTGTAGGATATGGCCTATGTAGTGGGAGATGATGCAAACTGTACTTGACATATTGATGGTTGACATTTGACACTTGCCGCGTTCCATCATACACTTTTCTAATCGGATATTTTAACATGATTGCTTGTTTTTCGTGCAGTATGCGTTAGTCTTTTTTCCCCTTATTAAAGAGTGATGTTTCTTTATTGTGATATTTTAGCTAATTGTTATTTAGTTAAAATGTACAACTTTTTTATAAATCATTGTAATATTATCTTATCTGTTAGGAATAAAAATAGTGTATTATGAATAAAATACTCGTAATTGGTACAAAAAATAAATTATCCTATGGTTTTGTATAATTATATTTTTATAATATCTGTTATCCATTAAATCTATTTTAATCTGCATTAAAATAATTTGTGATGTCCTTTTATATGTTTGCTTGTGTGTGTGTGTGTGTGTGTGTGTGTGTGTGTGTGTGTGTGTGTGTGTGTGCGTGTGTGTGTGTGTGTGTGTGTGTGTGAGTGTGCACGTTTCTAAAACGTTTATAATTGTAGTACTCTTAAATATTTAAACTGTTATTTTAAAAAAATTTAACTGAAATAAATATTTTCAGCTCACTAAATGGGATTTGATTTTATTTATATATTAATTTTAGTTTCTGTAAAAATTATACAAAAAAAATTTTGTTTAAATTAAAAAGTTATTTATTTTATATCTTTAGTTTATTTCATCGACAAACTCGGAAAGACTATTTAATAAATCCTCCAATTTCCGTGGCAGAGTAAGTTTCTTGGTCTTTCATTCAGAGTTCCGGGTTCTAATCATAGTCAATCATAGTATTTTTCATACGCTACAAAATTTCCATTACTTATAATTATATACTGGACTAGCTTCAAGCTTATGTGGTGAATTAATCATTTAACGGTTTTTACTTCCTTCTACGAAATAAAGGAACATACGTACACGTACGTATGTATCTCGCATAACTTAAAAACTATTAGCCGTAGGATGTTAAAATCTTGGATTTAGGACTATTGTAACACCTCTAGTTACACTCTAGCTACCTCTAGTTGTGCATCTCCCCTTTTGATTTACTAGACCAAAAGTGTCCAAAAAAGCCCACAATCCAAAAAAAGTTGGATTTTGGACTTTTTCTTAATTGCAGTAATAAGCCCTCATTTAGAGCTTTTCAGTGATATATCATAAATAGTATTTATTGTCATTGATTCCAGGCTTATAGTCAAAAAATATTTTAATTAATTAAATATTTGGATCTTATAATGGGAAGGTAGATCGGTTCGAATCCGATTTCATATAAATACATTTTATTAACTTTTTTTTTAGTTTACATATATATTGATTTATTAATAATTATTAACCTTTGATTGTAAAATTTTTACAATAAATAATATTTAATAACAAAAAAAATAAATACTTTTCATTTAACAAAAAATGTACTTTTCATTTTAATTAAAAAATGTTTACGGATGCTAATAATTATTAATAAATCAGCATATATAAATTAAAAAAAAAAGTTAAAAAAATCCCTTTCGGCACGCCGGAAGGCGGAGGTAGATTTCACCGGTGCTAAGTAGGAGATAAAAAATATTTCCTCCTTAAAGTTAAGGAAAACTTTGGCAATGGTTACATATGAAAAAAAGTTTCACATGTTTAATTTACGACAAGCTCCATTTTCTTAAAATTCCAGCAACATTTTGGTCATTACCTTGCCGTAAGGGTTGATCATATCAAAACTTTTTTCTGACAAAAGTATTAGGTAATGTTTACAGGACTAACTCTCAGTTTAAATCGATTCGATTCTGTATCTATTAAGGTAGGTATGATTTTTGTCTTCGAAATCCCATTTTTTTCCACCCCCGGGACTAATTTTTGGTGATATTAGAAAACTTTACTTATCTAAGTTTTATTCCCTTATCCAAATAATAGTAGGAACTTTAAACGAATTCGATATTTTATTTAATAAGAAAGTTATTGCCATATTTTGCTTTTTAGAGAAAGCCCCCAATTTCCTCTCCAATGGTTCGATTTCTCCATTAACGAATTCATCTAGATTTTGGATCTTTATATTTTATTTATCAATTTGAAAGTGATTGGAGCAAAATTACTGCAGTTATCGTTTCCACAAGAAAGTGAAATATATATATATAAACTTTTGAACTGACGGTGGTTTTGGGGTCTGCGGGATGTGAAACGCGAAGATATGTCGAAATTTTCCGAAAGTCGAATCATGCTATTCATTACAATAGGTAGCTTTATTATGAAATCTACCTTTTATATGTATATGAAGTCGGATTCAAACCGATGTGCATGATTACAGATCCTTTAGCATGATTACGGATCCTATGCGTAACTACTTACACCACATAACTACTAGAGCGATGTAAAACAAAAGTAATATATAAACTAATATAAAATGCTGTTACGGACACCACAAAAAAATGTGATGCAATATGGTGTCCACCACAATGAAATTGTGTCACTTTATTAAAGAATTGTATCTCACTTTCAAATTTAAATGAAGTGCAGCAAAAAATGTGTATATGCAATTTAGTAGGCGTACAAGGAAGTCATGTGGTGTCCATGTCAGATTTCTTTTTTTTTAAATAAAGGCAGAAAACGATGAAAATTTTCGTATTTAAAAAAAAAAGTAGAATCTTTTGAATTTAATTACTTTCCATATTTTTTAAAGCATTTTGTTTCAAATAAGAATCACTGTTGTGTTATTTTATATAATACTCGTATAAAAAAATATTTTTTTTTTCTATTTATTGAAAAATGTAAAAAAAATTAAATATTGTATGATTTTTTTTTCAATATGGCACAAATATAAAGAGATTTTTTACTCGCAATAAAATACATTTTTTTATTTATTATTTCTGTCAAATTTCGTAATCTATAATTTACTTTTTTTTTATTTTCTGATTGAATTTCTCTCTTAACAAAAAAAAAATCCATGCCATTAAGAATATTTTCTAAGTTATCTTTGGTTTTAGTTAGAATTTAATATCTTTCTTTTTCTCCTTGGGTACTTAATCCACTCTCAAATATTTCTTCAGTTCCTGTACTGTTTCTTTTACATACAAATTGAAAAACGAGAGGGGTAGACTATACTCTTGTCGCAGTATTTTTTTAAAAAATTCTTGCCTTTTCTAATCTACTGCACTTTTAACTACTATCTTAATCTTTAATAAAAATAAAAAAATTGTAAAATAATTTTATTATAAGCAAAATAAATTAAAAAGTAAATGAAACGATTAAGCAAAAAATAAATTATATAAAAAGTTTTTAGAATCTTTAAAGTATGATTTTCTTCTTTTTTTCATTTTCAATGTGACAGTGTTTTTATTTTAAGTACGTAGAAACCAAAATAAGGTTGACACTAAATTTAATTTTACGTAATCAAGTGTGAATAATGAGATCTTTGAATTGCAGTTTATGGGCATCATATAAGAAACTCGTATTTTTATAATGTTGACAAATAGATGGATTACGAAGAAAAAAATAGTTGCTGTTTTCCTTACCAAAAAGCATTGATATCAGAATTATTATGTAGATTTTAAAAGTAAAATTTTATTGAAAAACAATTGTTTATAAAGAAAAACATTTTTATTATTTGTAAATAAAAGAAAAAAAGCTGAAAACATTTTTGTAGGGCTTTTCTTACAACTACAAAATACTACAACTGTGGGTTATTTATGATGCTCGACTTACACACACATACAATCACAACTTAAATTTAAAATATTTATAATTTTATATTAATATAATAAATTTTTTTTTTCGTTTGTTTAATTCATTGATTCTAACTGAAGCGCGCGCGCATACCGTATTTACCAATTCGTGCGGGTGTGGCGGTACTAGAGGTGACTATGGTCACTAACTAAACTAATGTAATTTCACAACTTACATGAACAAATTTCTCTACGGTCGGCAGACTGGTGTAGCCGCGAGGCTTAACGCACCAGATACCGAGTCAACCGGATGATCGAGTTTGAGACCCAGCCAGTACCAGGTACTTTTACACTTTAAATATTATTCTTTTTTTTAATTCTACTGCTCACCTGTGACATCACAACATTAGTTTAGAGCATTTTGGGTGGGGGGATTCGATTTTGCAAAAAAACCTTTCGCAAATATTGTTATTTTTTAATTTTTAACAAATGTGTTAACAAAAATTTCGCCTTAATTAGACGAAATCTCGAGATGAGGATGACCTTGCTGTACAGTTTTTCGTATTTTATGTACTTTTCATTTTAATTCAAAACTTTTACAGAGGTTAATAATTAATTATTAATAAATAAATATATTTAAATTAAAAAAAAAAAAAATTATAAAAAAAAATCCCATTCGACCCGCCGGAAGGCGGATGTAGTTTTCACCTCTGCTAAGTAAGGGATAAAAAATATCTGCACCATAAAGTTAAGAAAATCTTCAAATTTACTCAGTATAGCAATTGTTGCATGTGAAAAAAGTTTCAAATATTTAGCCTACGATAAGCTCCATTTTCTTACAATTCCAGCAACCTTTTGTTCATTCCTTGCCGTAAGGGTTGGTCAAATCAAAAATTGTTTTAGACAAAAGCTTTAGGTAATTTTTAGAGAACTAACAACCACTTTAAACCGATTCGATACTGTGCCTATTAAGGGAGGTATGATTTTTTATCTTCGAAATCCCATTTTCGCCTTAATTATTATTATTTCTCCTGAATCAGGTGAAGTCTCGAGATATTGAGGATGACCTTGTGCTCTACAGCCTCACCCTCTTGACCTTTAAAGTTGAAAATTTAATAGTATCAATGCCCAATATATAGAAGTAATCTAACAAAGTTTGATAAAAATCCTTCCAGTAGTTCTGGAGATATAAAAGATGATTAGAGGCCAACACCGATTTCACACACACGTACATACGAACAGTAATATGAAAATTTCCATCCGCTTTTTTGGATTCCTTACGTGTCAAAATGTCAAGATCCGGTGAAAACCTCATATTTCCAGATTTGATCTATTACAATACTTTGCCTACTAGAGCTATAGTTCTGCTATAGCGCTATCTAGATTGGAAAGTAATATGTCATTGTTTTTGTATTTCCATGATTCTGAGTGGTAGAAAATCCCAAACATATGTATGAACTATATAACCTATTATAAGGAAAAAAAAGGATAACGTTTTTTTCAACAGGTTGTATGACTGGTTTGATGAACCTCTCTTCTTGTTTCCTTTCATTCTCTACTATTCTTTATCATTACGTATTATTCTATATCCTCATTCATTTATTATTTTTATCTGATATTCTTTCCCCAATTAAATTCATCGAGTTTGAATACAATTATATAACCCCATTAACTTAATTTTTAAAGTTTATTGCAAACGTCTACACTTTTAATGTTTTATAAAACTATTTAAATAATCTATTTTTCGAATTCTTCTTTAATAACAAATTTAATTCTAAAACTTATTCTACGCTATTTTTTCCGTGCTTTTCTATTCAAAGTTTTGTTGAAATAAACTTTTTTAGCCTTCAAACAAATGTTTTAAATTACTTATTTTGTTATTTTTAATTCCTTATCAAGAAATTTTCTTTTATTAAACGAAAGCTTTTCCGGATTGAATCACCTTGATTTTAAGATTTTCTCCTTATTTCATTAACCCTTTATTTTTTATTCACAACTAAAATTTTTCAGTTTCTATTATAACATGTTCTCTTGTTTTAATGTATTTAAGTTCCCATTATAATACTTTTTGATGTATTTCCAATTATAAATTTATATTATCATCAGTTAGATAATATTCGTTGTTTGTTCTACGAGCAAATATTACATTTATTAATTATATATAATCTAGAATTGGTTATTAATAATATTTGTAGGTCGAAGAGTATATATGTAATGAATTTATATATTATTTATAAGATAGTGCATTAAATCAAACTGATAATTCCCTAGAAAGCTTTACGAACTGCTTAATATAACATGTATTCAATAATCAATTAATAAATTATATACCCGTAGATTATAGAGATGATACAATAAGTTCTTGGTTTCTGTTATTTTAAATATTAATTTCCTGTAAATTAATATTATTTTCTTATTTCGTTTCGTATAAGATTATGAAATTTTAAAGTTTAATTTTTAAATAAAAATTGTGATTTTTTAAAAAATGTTATATTGTTGTCATAATGCGTTAAAATTATGATCAGCGGTTGAATTTTATTGAAAAACAGATTATCTCGCGTAATTTTTAATTTCTTACCAGTTCTAGATACAGAGCGCAAATATTAATTTCTATATTACAATTTTTTATATTTATCAATGTATTTGAATGTTTTCGGCGTTTGTTTTTAGAATATTTTAAACCGTTATTATTTAGTTTGGTATAATAGTTTGTATATTAACCGGATTGATTCTGCCAAATTAGAGAACAACAAAATTATACAAAAAATATGAATTTAAGTGGATTGATATTTTAATAATTTTTACCTGAATGTTACTTGACTTCATGATATTGTTAGTTGTTGTTTTTTTCAACTTACAAAAAAATTATAATATAATAATCATTATATTATAATAATAATCATTATATTTTAAGGTAATCTTTGACATTTCCTAACCGAGATTAATGATCAATATTTTTTTCAACGGCTTATTAGTAGGGATTTAAATATATTCTTTATTTTGTATTAAATTTAAACAAAATTTCATACTTTCATTTAATGATTTACTATAAATTTGAATTTTTTGTTTACTTTTGACGTGAAACGTCTTTAAAATCACACCGAAACATATGGGTACAGCACAGAAATTTATAGCGTAACGAAAAGGTCTGTTTCGTCCTGCCTTAGCAACTCCCAACTATTAGTCTCAGAGACGTAAATACAATGTAATTTTATAATGTATATGGTCAGCTTGGCGATACGACTTTGAGTTTGCGTCACTGGTGATTGGGTTGGTGGGAGGGGGTACAGCGCAGATCGGCCATAACTGGCGCTCCCGTTTATTTCCATACGGTGTAGCTCACGACTTAGACGTGATAGCGCGATGATTCGTGTGTTTGTGTTTAGAGTTTGTTGAGATAGATCGATTTAATTAATAATGTATACTTTGAAAAATATTTATGTATAAAAAATTAAAATAAACGTGTAAAAAAATATAAAAATTCAATATGTCAGCCTCAGCCCGCGCAAAAGCCAGCCGGAGGTATAAATTACGCATATTTTTGGATAGGGTAGGTTATGGGCCACGCACAGGTACCCCAGTGTCCGGTGTCGAGCGAGCGAGACTGTTTTGAGAGCGTCACAAAGCAGCCACGACGCGCTCAGTGAACGACGCCGACGCCGCGAGCACCTGTTACCGCTGCTGTACCCGAACTAATGGACATGACGAATGAAGATAACATAACCCACATACATTTGTCGAAGACTTCCCCGCGCTGATGGATATCAACATCCAAACCACATCTCGCACTGTACCGAAACTAGTATTCATCCGGAACGTAACGGAACGCAAGGATGTCGGAGGATGCAATACCCTTCTACACATTGCAGTATGCGAGCTTAATGTCCTTTGCTCTTTTTGATGAACTGACACACTGACTGGTATTCGTGGTTTATATGGATTTTGGGACTGGATACGACCCAATGGAGTTTTCGGTGGCAGGAACCCGATGGAACGATTTGCTTATAAGCTTATCTTCTGTGACGCGCTCCCCTTCCGTCCAAAGTGGACAGAAAGCCTTGTAATTATCCTTCCGTAAGGCTGGGTGCTGGAGGCGATTTAATCCTAAAATTGCCGGCGTGCCACATAGCACCGGGGTACTTTCTACTGCAACTAGCACAGACGAGTGCGAGTTAATGTGCTGCCCTAGAATGGTACATCCAGGATTTGCCCGTTAGTTCAGTCAATGATATTGAGTAAGAAAATAATAAAATTAATTATAAAATTATAATAAAGTTAAATATAATTAAATAAATATAATTATAATAAAATTATATTAAAATTAAAGGAAATAATACAATTATTATTTGGAATAATGGAAATGATTTTTTTGGAGTGATCTTGAAGTATCTCTTCTCTTCTGTTAACCTTTGAATAATCGCTACTTCTGAAAAGAATAAACGGGCGAGAGAACAGACGTTTCTTAATTATTATTCTTCTTCTTTAGGAGAAAAAAAATGGGTTATGAAAAGTCATAGCACAAGCGGTTTTTTTTTGGCAATACATGACCTAATGCCGGTAAGTGTATGTTAATTAATTAATAATTAAAATATCTAAGCGTGACACTTCTCACTAATAACGTTGCTTATGAGTCTTCCCACCAGAAGGGCAGACTGGTGAGATGTGTTTATTACACAGAGTGTTATTGGGTAAATGACCTGCGCTGAGTAAATAACAGTTTTGAAAAAATTCGACCTCCCCGTTATTATAAAAGTAATGGTGGTCCTAATAAACAGCCGCCTTCAAATGAGAGAAAGCGGATAGGATAATGGTTTGGGTTGCAATGGCCGTAACCCACTGTTGTGCCTCAGTGACAGAAACAGAACAGGAAAAATAATATAAAGCAAGACGGAGGACTCTGCTCCCTTCTTCTTCAATGGTGTGCCGGATGCACGTCCACCGCTGGCCGGACCTAGGATCTGACCTGCAGTACAAGTACCGACCTGTCCTTTCGTTTGGTCAAGCGTAATAATTTCCATGTCCGCACCTTCTACGCTTTTTTATGATCCCTTTCGAGAAACAATCCCTTTATTGTTTCTTCTAATTTTTCTTTCTTCATTTCCTTCCCTTTCTTCTTTCTGGAAGCTTCCCTATCCATTAGAAAACGTTATATGGATGTCGTTACTATTTCACTGTTATAAGATTATTTACAAATCAGTCATTCTGTAATAATTTCTTATAATTATTATTTGTGCGATATGCGTTTATAATATTGTGATTACTTTTAAAAAAAATAATATTTAGAAATTTATTTTTTAAGTTTGGTAGATACTTTTTTGAAAATTATAAAAAATAAGAATAACGAGTATAATATTGTGGAATAATAATATTTTTCGGATGGTTAAATTTTTTCAACATTTAGGAAAGGAAATTCTTTTACAATAAATATATACTGCCTTATTGTGAAAAATAACAATAACATCTAATGCTCTTTTTGTCCCTAATGACTCGTATCTCTTTTTTCTTTCTGTATGTATCTACACACCATTACATATTTTTATTATAATGCCTTTTTTTTTAAATCTTCCAAAAATCATAGCAATATCTTGGCACATGATTATCATTATCGTTTGGCTGTTATCGCATTTCAGTTATATAAAATTTGTATCTGTGTTTTACTTTTGCTTACTATTCTATTTATTTTGATGAAATGACATATTTATTTTATTAATAGAAAAATAAAATTTATAAAAAAAAGAAAAAAACGGTTATTTAATGATCTTTTTGCATTATTTTTAATGATGTTGTTTATTAATAGCACAGTGTAGAATAGTGAGAAAATTTCTTTAGAGTATGTAATATAGAAGATTTATACGTATTCTTTTGGAATGACTCATTATATTTTATTTGAATATTAAATAGTTATTTTATTACTAATTTTTATTAATTAATTTATTAAATTTTATTTAGTAATTATATTTTAGTAATAAATTTATTTATTTATTATTGTCGAGTGAATGAAAGTTTTTATTTCAACAGATTATAGTACTATAATTACACACTGTATTTTATAAATTTTAACTCCTGGATAAAACTTTTTTTTGTGTTTTCTATTAACAAACTCAAAATTGATGGAAGCTTCTCAACTCGACCTGTATGTTTTGTTTCTTTTATATTATGTTTAAACCCTATTATTGATCAAATTGAATGATATTCATGATTTTTTTTTTCAGTACTGCCCCACTGGTAGTTTCGTGGTAGATTATTTTCACATAACTAAAATGAACATTTTTTTAAAAACGAAATCCTGCTTTTATTTCATAAATGATTTAACAATATCTTTCTTTTTTTTACTTACTGTTGTAACATCTAGTTGTGCACCTCCCCTTTTGATTGCAATTGATTAAACCGAAAGTGTCCAAAACATCCAAAATCCCCCAAAAATTTGGATTTTAGACTTTTACTTAACTGCAGTAAACCCTCATTGAAAGATTTTCATCGATATATCATTAGTGACACTTATTTTCAGTGGTTCCAAAGTTACAGCCAAATAACATTTTAATTAATGAAATATTTGGCACATCGGTTCGAATCAGACTTCATCTCCTTTTTTTTATTTAAATATATTGATTTATTAATAATTATTAACCCTTGATTATAAAAAAATTACAATAAATAACTATTCAATAATAACTATAAAAAAACAAATCAGAACTTATTAGTTAAATAAAGTTTTATGTAGTTTCTTAGGGAAAAATGTGTATATGTAATTTAATAGGCATTATTACATATGTGTATATGTAATAGATTTGAGGAAACATCTGATTATTTAATAGTAATTGAAAACAATATTTTAGAATCGTATTATTTTTGGATTTTATAGTTTATTTGTTCATCTAATTATTCTCTCTTTTTTCCTGTTTAGCCTCTGGATAATTCTTCAGAGGATGAATGAGGATGATATGTATGAGTGTAAATGAAGTGTAGTCTTGTACATTCTCAGTTCGACCATTCCTGAGATGTGTGGTTAATTGAAACCCAACCACCAAAGAACACTGGTATCCACGATGTAGTATTCAAATCCGTGTAAAAATAACTGGCTTTACTAGTACTTGAACGCTGTAACTCTCGACTTCCAAATCAGCTGATTTGGGAAGACGCGTTAACCACTAGACCAACCCGGTGGGTTCATCTAATTATTCTGAAATTTCTGTTTGATTTTATCAACATTACAGTTAACTACAGAGTGACTGAAAAACACTCTCACAAGAACAACATTTACACTGAGGCATACATGCTCGATCTTTATTAAATTGCGAAAAATTCTTATCCTTTAGTTCTTTACTCCTCTAATAGTGTCGGACAATATTGTCCCTAAGTCGGAGTTGATCATCATTTCGTTTATTTGTTGCCAATCATTAATCGCTCTTTGGTTTGATATAATTCTACTTATCTTAATTTCTGTATACGTTCTTCTGTTTTCAAAATTTCTCTCTCTCTTTACATTCATCATCCTCTCTTTATCTTTTTATTCTTTCCTTGGTCTTAACGTTTTCTTACTCTTTATATTTATCATCTTTTTTTAATGTTTTTATTCTTTCTTTCTTTGTATTATTTTCTTCTTGTTTATTTTTTTGTTTGCAACATTTTTTTCCTTTTTTAATTTTTTTTTTTAATTTAAATATATTGATTTATTAATAATTATTAACCTCTGATTATAAAAAGATTTTTACAATAAATAATAATTTAGTAATAACAATTATAAAAAAAATACGCAAAAAAATCAAAAGTTATTAGTGAAATAAAATTTTATATTCTCTTAAAAATACGTATATAATTTAATAGGCGTACAAGGAAGTTATGTGGTAACCTCATCATTTTCGTTGCCATTGCTTTGTATTCTATTATCACAGTGTAATGATATTTAGCTTCATATATTTTGTTTTTTTGAGTAAAAGATAAATTAGAAAAATTAATTTATACTGTCACATTCCAAAGAGTCGTCCTAGCTTACCTCGAAAGTAATCGCTTTATTCATTTCCTTATTTTCATTTTTTATTTTGATTAAAGTTATTTTAAGCGTATTTATCGTCTTGTTTACTGTTAACTGTTCTTTTTATAATACGAGAATAATCTTTTATGCCTATTAAGATTTCATATAGTAATAAAATTTTAAAAAAACTTAATTTGTTATAAAAGTAGAGGTTGTTTTTTTAATATGGCTCCAATCGACTTGAAAAATTGAAAATTAAAGAAAAAAATGCTTAATTATTTTATAATTTAAGTACGATTTTTTAAAAAGTTAAATTGATTTTGTTATATAGTATTTAAATTTCAGTTTAAATATAAATTTCAATAAACCAATATTTCATAAAAAAACATGTATTTTAAATTGTTTAATTAATAAAGAAAAGAAAACTCCACGTAAAAGAAAGTCTTTTGAAAGAATTTAAATTAGTTATTTATTCATCCCGTAAGTTTAGTGTTTGTCCGATGTCAAACAAGAAGGGTATTTACAAAAAGGAGCCAATGATAGATTTTTAATTTTTATTCGTTAAAACTTTATTGTTTACCAAAATTAACTGTTTTAAGTTTTTTATCATTCTTTTATAGATGAAGTTCTTATGATAATAACAGTGCATTTTTTACCAGATAATTTTAATGAAAGATTGTTTTAACGAAAAATTACATACAAATTATGTTTTTTACTTCTCAATTATCATAATTTTTAGTATCTCATATTATTCTAGAATAGTGATTTATAGCCCCAATAGCATCCCTATCGTGGCTTCACCAGAGCTATATGGTTACTTTCGTTTCTCGCCGAGGTCAGGGGATATTTACCTGGTCATGGATCGCTTCGTTCGGTCTAGCCAAAGGTTTCTGACCCTTGCTCCCCGTTTTGTTCATTAAACTTTGCTTGTTAGAATATTTGATTGTTAAATAAAAATTAAAGCCTGTTCAATTTATAAAAAAAATCAGTGTATTGTAATTTTTTCAGAGCAACAGTAAGGTTTCAAAACCGTTAGCCTCCATTTTAAAATTATTTGTTATAATTGGTTACCGGGTAAAAATGTATTTTTTCCGGTTCTTAGCGTTACCGAAAAACACCACTAGGGGGTTGTCCGTACTTTGTTTTTCATTTTTTTTATATTGTTTAATTACTTTTGTTTTATGTTTTTTAGTCAACTACCTCCAATTAGTTGAACCGCTGCAACGTAAAAAACCGTCACACCCCTTAAAAAATCGAATTTAAAGAAAAACTCGAAAATGGTTTTTAGTTATCTCGCTGAAGATCATTTGCAAGCCCTAGTCTAGTGAGTATCTCCTTTAGTATAGTCGGAAAAGTGTGAAAAGTTTGTGATCATTGTTCATATTTTTTTTTTACCTTTCTTCATCCCTTTCAAGGTCGAGTTTTGAAAAAGTTAGAGATGGTTTTTAGATATTTACATAAAAATTATATACACCAAAATATCAAGTATTTATCTTCTTTTGTAACTGAAAAATTAAATAGTAAATTGCATTGTTACTCCATTTAAAATCTTTAAACTTGGCCTTTCAGAATATCCTTTCTTAATGAACTCATACATCGTAAGAAGAACGTGTATATTAATTTTCATCTATTTATCTTCAGTAGTTTTTTTTTTTGAGCGGTCATTAATCAGTCAGGACAAGTTCTTTTTTTTTCCTAATTTAAACACCCCTAAGACAACCAGTCCGGCAATTAAGCGCCGATTGCATTCTCGAATAGTGTAAGATCAGCATTCAATTCATGACTTCGTTGACGCCTATGCTCTAAACTAATCTCGTGTTCTTGTGGCTCTCTAGTGTCCTACATTCTAAATAACTCTGTCCTACTTTCCAAATAAACTTCGCGGTCTTGAGGTGTGTCTGTTGCAAGATATTGCGATTCGCGCTGGCGTCGAAGTGCCAATCAACTTCACGCTGTTCTGGTGTTTCAGTAGCTCTTAATTACACTTTGATTGATTATGAATATCCAATCTTGCCCGCTTGACTTCTTTGTATTCATTTGCTTTCTTTTCTTGGTATTTTTGATGCGCTTTTTCTGTCTCTTTCGACAAGTCGCCGTCTTTTTTTCCATCGTTGTAGAATTTTGATTTTTTCCTTTTCTACGTACTTGCCGAGATTCGGTGTCTTTCGACACTTCTTTTGAAAGAATTTCCGAAAATTTATATTATTCCATTTTTTATTTCCTCCACAGAATTGAATTCTTTGAACTCTTATTTAAACAAATTAAATTCTCTGAAGTTATAAAATCTCTTCGTAAAGTGTTAGTTTTACCTCAATTTTTTTTTATTTGTTCTTTTTTGTAATTGTATAAGCATTTAAAACTGACATAAGTTTTGACTTTTAGTTGTTGTAACAAAAAAAAAGCAAACAAAAAAATATTTATATTTACTTTTATTGTGTACTAGCAGATCCGGCAATACTTCGCTATTGCTAGATTTGAGTACAAATATAAATTAAATAAAACAATTGAAAGTTTGATGAAACATTAACAAAATGAAAATTACGGAACTTTACAAAATTTAACCTTTCCTTTTTACCGTTTTCCCTTTCTCCCTTTCCTTCTCCCCTTTTCCCGGTTTTCCTTTTTCAATTTAATTTCCCGTTTTAGTTTTTACCATATTTCCTTTCCCCATTTTCTCGTATCCCCTTTTCCTCTTATTTTCCCTTTCCGAACCCCATTTCTTCTTCTCTTGTTTCTTTTCTGTCCAGCAGATAGCGTTCAAAAAAAAGTATGTTTTTACCCTTCACAGTTGTGACATCTTAGGGATTATAAATAATAGGTACATAAAAACACGCGTATATTCGAATGCACGTTGTGCCAAAATTTCAAAGCAATCCGTGAAGAACTTTTGGAAATTTAAGATTTTGAACAAACGAACATTAACATTTTTATTTATATGGATAATAACCTTGATAATTAATTTCCATTATTATAAACGATACCAGTTATTTATGATTAAATTTTATGATAAGCGTACATAAATTTTAGAAGTTATATACAATTTAGATTACACTAGTTATAATAAAATCCTCTTTAAGAGCCACCTTATCTTTCTTTTTTTTGTTTAGCCTCTGGAACCACTGTAAGGTATTACTTCAAAGGATGAATGAGTATGATATGTATGAATGTAAATGAAGTGTAGTCTGGTACCGTCGACCATTCCTAAGATATGTGGTTAATTGAAACCCAACCACCAAAGAACACCGGTATCCACGATCTAGTATTCAAATCCGTATAAAAGTACCGCACAGCCATTAAGTTTAAAAAATAATAATAAATCTTAAAAGAAATTTCAAGTAGAGTAAACAAAGAAGAAAAAACAAACAGAGGTAATGAAAAAGTTTTGGGAAAAGAAAGAAGCCAAATAATGTATCATGGTCCAAAGATGGCCTGAACGGACAAAAAATAAATAAAAATAATATTTTTAAATTATCCTTTAAATTACGAGTATTTGATAACTCGTCACCAAATTAATTATCAATAATTAATCGGTAGTCGTTTTCAATTAAGCGGCAAATTAAAAATGTTGAACTTTAAAACAAAATTTAATTCTAATTTTTTCCATATCAGTATATTTTTTGAACTTAGTTTTATTAAAGCAGTAGTGAGTAAATCTGATACTCTTTTAGTTTACGCTAAATCCTGATATTTTTTTTATACTTCTGGAAATAACAAGATTACTTAATAATAGAAAAAAACAATTATTTTAATACTGTTTATTTCACTTTAATATTAATAGATTCCATAGCACAATTAATTTTTTTTTAGGAAAAATGTTATTTGTTATTATGAACCTCCTTTTCGCCTAGAAAAATATTCCTTGTAAATGTTGCTCAAAAGTTTAGTGGAAATCGATCCTGTAATGTAAAAATACGTACTAAAAAAAATCTACATTTATTCATTAAATATAAGTTTATTGTTATTATTTTGCCTAAAAGCTAATATTTTCTTATGTCAAAAATAGTAATTAATTTTTACTTTCCTGGCATCACACCTCTAGAGCTATGATACAAAAAGGAAGTATGGTAATCAGTCAAAAATTGGGATATGATGTTATTTTTTTTATTTCATTTCTCAGTGTTTCATGATCCAGGGACCCCCAAAAAACAAAATAAAAAGTAGGGGTAATGTGTTCATGCGTTCGTATATACAAACGCATGAACCACATGTATATACATGTGGTGGCGTTGAAGCTTAATAACGTTTAATTGGATTAACCGATTTTGATGAAATCTTGTATAGAGACTGTATGAACCAATTTGTGGGTAAAATTTTGGGATCAATATTTTCAGTTGATGGGGGGTGGTTGGGGATAAAATTTTCTTAAAATTGGCAAACATAACTTCACTTTATATTAAGCTCAATACATCCCTAGATGTAATCTTACTATTTTTTTTTTTTTAATTTGCCTCAAAATTTACCCCTTCCCCAAAAATCGAAAAAAGGTATCTTTTTATTTATTGCATGTTTTTAGCCGAATTAAAAAAAAATTATTGCTAGGCATAATAGTAATGCAAGCGACCCGTAAAAAAAACTTTTTGGGGAATATTGTGGTGGGAGATTTGATAAAAGTTTAAAGATATCGATTTTTTGAACTTTTAAAAACTTTTTTAGGTTTATTTAAACTGTTAATATTATGAAAAGTTTAAATAATAAATTTTTATATAAACTCATCTTAAATTACAGTTATAAATTTATTAATATTTTCGTAGAACGTTTCTTTCTTCTGTAACATATTGTCTGCTATTGTAGAACCACAGTTGCCTCTCGGGTGATTGCCGTATGAAACAACGACTTGTAAAAGGTTAACATTTATTTTTAAGACATGTCAGCAACTATTGTTTCATACATCTACTTATCATAACGCATTGTTCAAAATAATAACAAAGTTCGTTTAGCTTTATTCTATCAATGTCACTCTAAAATTATTTCATACAGAAAAATGTAATAATTTTGCATGCATTTTCCTGTTAATATATATTTTCATTAGTATTTTACATTTTTATGTTTTAATCTTTTAATTTTACATAAAATTTTTACATTTTGTATAAAAAAAATCTGATATGGTCATCACATGACTTCCTTGTACGCCTATTAAATTACATATACACATTTTTTTTTTTTTTTTTAAAGAAAAGTACATAAAATTTTATTTCATTAATAAATTCTGATATTTTTTTTTTATTCTTAATATTGAGTTATATATTTCAAAGGTTTTTTTTTACTGTCAGAGGTTAATAATTATTAATAAATCAATATTTATTTATTTATTTAACTTTTAAGGCCGCAAAGGACCACTTTAGTCAGAATAATTCAAGTCTTTTTTGCCGATCTTTTACTTTCTCCCAATATTTAGTCATTCTTAATGATCTTGCTTTACTATCCTCTTCTGAATAAACCCTTTTTGTATAAATAAAAGTTCTTACTTTAAAGTTGGTATTCGGATCTTTAATAACAAATTTTAATTTTTCGGATTTATTAAGTAAATCTTCGTAATTTAAATTTAATTTTTGCATGTCTTCTTTAATTTCTTTTATCCATAATGGCGGATTTTTTAAAGACCAAAATTGATCGATAATTCTCTTGGTAGTCCTATCCTGCGGTAATCTTAACAAGTGTGCACAGAAAAAAATTCGCTCCTTTTTTATAGTATCAATTAAAGATTCCAAGTTTTTGTGATTTTCGTGTTTATATTTTTTGTTTATGCAGGTTCTAAAAATCCTGCGTTCAACCTTAAGCAAAGGTTCAGTCCTGTTTTTCTGATTTAATCTAAATAAAGAGTCACTCGCGTAAGTAATTACTGGTTTAACCACAGTTTTGTAATGTCTAATTTTAGTGTTAATCGAGAGCGATTTTTTGTTGTAAGTATTTTTGGTTACTTGTAGCACTTTAAATAATTTATTAAGTCTTTCAGTCCAATTTTGTTTTTCGTTACAATTACAAGTAATGATCTCTTCAAGATATTTAAATTTTTCTACAAGTTCTACTTTGTTCCATTAATATTCACAGAATTAATAACTAAAGGATCTGTAGCCATCATTTAAATCAAATAAATCAATATATTTAAATTAAAAAAAAAAAATGTTAAAAAAAGGAAATGAAGTCGCATTCGAACCAATGTGCCTTCCCCTTGTAAGATCAGAATATTTCATTAATTAAAATTTTATTTGGTTATAACTCGGGAACTAATGAAAATAACTACCACTTATGAAATATCGTTGAAAAGTTCTTTCAATGAGGGCTGATTACTGCAGTTAAGAAAAATCCGGACGTTTTGGATTTTGGGCTTTTGCGGACACTTTTTGTCCAGTCGACTGCAATCAAAAGGAAAGGTGCATAACTAGATGTGTTACAACAGTCTTAAATCCAAAATTTCAACATTCTAGGACTAATCGTTTTTGAGTTATGCGAGATACATACATACAGACGTCACGCCGAAACTAGTCGTAGTAGATTCAAGGATGATCAAAATGGATAATTCCGTTTTAATTTTGAAACCGAGATTTTTCGCCATCACAATTCCTTCCTTTATTTCGTACAGGGAAGTAAAAAGCTTGACACATTTAAGAACATATCTTTTTACCCTTTATTACTCTTTGTGTCTAAATAATTAATCCCATTCAGATGTAATATATAAGATGTTGTTATGATATTCTGTTTTAATATTTTTACATCAGTTAAATTACTATTTAACAATTGTTTTTATAATGTACTACACTCATTTTATTTTTGTTTTTGTAAAACGTTTCACATGGAGGCTCTTTTTATTATTTTTGTTTTGTAATATACAGACTGTCTCACGAACAAAGAAAAATAATTTCAATACTTGATTTACATTTGAAAATAAAAAAGCGTCTCCGGAATGAAATGTTTTCGATTTACAGCTTGTGACAAATTTTCCTCAGATTTCTGTTCGAAAATGAAACCAGACTGAAATTCTTTTAACTTAATTTAAGGGGGAATTAAATTAAGGAATAAATTGTTCGGTTTCATGCGGGTTTTAATCAGAAAAATTTAATAAAACAAGTCCAAAAAAATTTTTTTTTAAATTAATGTAAAACACAAAAAAAAGGTATTGCAAAATACAGTCACTTATGTTTGATATGCAAAAATTGGTTAAAATGGAACTAAACAAAAAAATCTTGTACAGTTCTGCGCAAGAACTTTTCGTCATTTTATTTGTTTCCACGTTCTAAATTGGGGCATCATAAAGAACCACGCTTATAACTTGTTTCGCTTAAATTTGTTCGACCTTAAATTGAGCATAACTTAAGAACTACTCAATCAGTCTTCATTAAATTTTCACATGCATAACTTTAGATATAGTACTACAGCATATCCAAACTTCAATGAAATTGATCTAGTAGTTTTGGAGATTTTCGAGCCACAACGTTTTTAACGTAGATCTATAAATCTATAGGAGATCCTCAATTTAAGAGAATAGTATTTTCGTTCTCCTCATACCTTAAAATGTAAAGTAAATTTATTTTCACCCCCCCCCCCCACCCCACTCACACCATTCGACCGAAAGTATTATCGTACTTTTCTTCGAATAGTCGGTACAAACGTTCTAGTAGAAACGATTTTTTAAGAATTTAATTCTGAGAAAATCTATATCAGTAACATCAGATGAACATGAAGAATTTAAGACATTTTATTTTTGTATTTTAAATTTATGTAATCGTAACTTGATGAAATATTAAAATAAATAAATTGATGACGTGATGAATAGCAGCCAACATATTAGTAAAAAATAACTGATTAATGATATTAATATTCTGTTATTATTGTTTTTATATATATATATATATATATATATATATATATATATATATATATATATATATTAAATTATATTTTTTTAAATTTTTTGTTAACTTAGATATTATTTTTAAATTTATTACATTACATTTTTGTAATAAATTTTTTATGTTTATTGCTTTAATATTTAAATTTTTATGAAAAATCTTATATAAGACAATCAAAATTATTATTTTTATGGCGTAAATTGTATAAATTTTTATTTCACAAGGTGCATATTATACACAGTGGTTTATGTATCCTGAAAGATGAATATTAAAAAATTATTCAGATATAAATAGAAAATATTGAATGTAAAATTTGTTTTCAACATCTCTTTGAAAATTATTTATAAGAAATAAAAATAAGGTAGCTGGAGTACAGCGATTTTTAAAATGGAATACATCCGAAACGCGGCAACATGTGATTTAATTATGACGAAGCTAAGAGAAGTAGGTAATTGTACTTATATACAAATTATAACGGTCTTAGCAGAAGAAAAAAAAATATATATATATAAAATAAAAAAATAAATAAAAATATAAATGATGAATAAACACGTTTAAAAAGCGATGTGGTAACTTAAAGCCTTGGAAAATTTAAAAAGATAAGAGAATGAATTCTTTGTATGTACATTACAGTAAACATACTAAATTTTGGTAGTTGTAATTAATTTTATTGATAATTATTCGTCATGAATCTGGTTTGTTTGTATATGCAATTTTTTTGTTTATGTAATCTACGTTGTTCGTAAATTAACTATAGCAATTAATTATATTCAATAATAGCCTTTTAGTAATATTTTATTTACATAAATCACAAAATATTTTATTAAAATCAGTTGTTTTTTATTTTGACCCCAAAAATACAATTTTTTAACGTAACTTATTCTATGCAGTAATTTCCTGTCAATTAAAGATAAATACAAAAATAATTTTAATTTAATATTAAATATATTTATTTAGGAATCAAATAATAGTGTAATCATAAAAAAGGGAGGGATATTATTTGAATGGTTATGTATATGGTGAGGGAAATTCTGTATAAGCATGCGCGGATGTTGGTAGAACTGATAACATCAGCGTGACAATTCTTTACCATTCAGTCTTCTACGGGACGCCATCGTGTCTGGTTGTTCATTATCGTGCCGTTTATCCGGAACTATAATTTACAAATGTGAAAATAAATCTTGTTTATTAATGAATAATTTATTTTTTTATTTGTAATAAAAAAAAAATTATATTTTAAGAAATAATATTTTTATTTGTATTATATATTTATATTTTTTACAACATAATACCAGTATATATCGGTATACATATAATGTGTTGTGGTTACATAAAGTTTTATTTGTTGCAGTGTTGTTAATTAGTGTGTTTTGAAAGCATAGTTTACTTCATGTGAATTAAATTGCTTAATAATCTTAACAGCCTAATTTGTATGTTTGTACTTTTTTTTAATTTTAAACAATCTGTTTTTTTTCGTTGTTCATTGTTGGGCTGTTAATTTGACTTGTGATATATTGTAATTTTACGTCCCGAAAAGAAATAACATCGTTTATATTTTCGTGCCTTTTTAAGTAAAGGAAAATATTATAAATTAATTATAAAGAATAAATTAATTTTTTAGACTTTAAAGCGGTAATGTGCTTCGTGTGGTCGCCTATATTATACAAAATTATATTTTTTTAATATTTTCCAGATAAAAAGTTGTTTTAATTGTTTTACGTGCGTTATAGATAATATATTTAAAAAAAGGATGAGTGGTCGAAAATTTCAACTGATGTTATTGTGGAGTAGATGAAGTCGAGGAAGATAACCAGATGGTCGAATCGACGGCGGGGAGGGTGGGTACTGGTCTTTTGGCTAGAAGACGCCGGCATAAGACTGTACATTTTGGCGATACACTTCTTGCCGAAGTCAGAGCCGACAATCATATTTCCTCTAACGAGGATGGCCAAGAATCAAGAGGTAGTGTTGTTAGCTTACCAAGCCAATTCGAACATAACGTCCAACAGTTGTTTACATTTATCGGAACTGTTCTTAGTGCGTGGGATTCTGCACCGAGTCCTCCTCCAACACCGAAACCAAAGTCAAAACGACGGATTAATGCTTTACAAGTATTATTAAATGGTGACTTAGAGCTGGACGTTGATGAAAATCTCGGATCGCCTGTTTTTAAACATAAACATTGGAAAATTGCACCGGAATCATGCAACGCATTATTTTTGCGGAAGGTAATTTTGTTTTCATAATATTTTTTTTTTTTTTTAACTTATTAAAACTAGTGATTGTTTATTATTCTTTAAGATAATTGAAATTATTCCAAAAATCGATTGTTTCTGATTTACTTACTAATGAAGATATTTTTATAATATATAACCCGATTAAGAGCCAAATGACAGTTTGCAAAATCAAACAATTTTTTATTTTATTTTAAATAGACGTCAGCCCTTCTGTGTTAATTTATTATTATTTATTTTTTTACCGTAATTTCTTTTTGTACTTTATATTATATTCATGGTACTGGGACATCAGTTCCGAAATATTTTTCAAATTGATAATTTATATTTTTATTTTCTATCCATTTTTAAGAAGAAAAAATTAGAATTCCTTAGATTTACGCCTAACGCTATAAAAATTCCCTTAAAAAATATTTGAACTGTTTTTCGAAAACACTATATATTTGCATATATTAAATTTAAACAATTATCAATTTTATATAAACAGTTAATTTTTTTAGAATGTTTTCCCTGTATTTTCCTTCATTTTTCAATAGGGTAAAATAATTAAAATCATAATTTGATTATCTTATTATAATTTTATTTTTTATCGAATTGTATTGCAATAATTGTGAAATGTTTCTTAGTCTGCTAATTTGTATTACTTCAATATTTTAAAATGATAAATCTAATACAGCATAAAAACCATATGAAAAAAAAACATATTTTTTTGTAATTTCGTAGGTTTGATAATTGTAAATAATGATCTCGCAACCCTAAATAAATGTTAAATAACTTATAATCTCGTAACCCTAAATATAAGTTAAATTAATATCAGATTGGTTTGTTGCAGCTGGTAAATTGAATTAGACTTACCTTTTATTACATTAAAAATAAAAAATAAAAAAGTATTTATAATGAGTTAATGGGTAATGTTAAATGTTAATAAACAAATTTGTCTATTTTAACTCTTGTGTGATTTGTTTAGTAAGTAATTGTGTGTGGTTAGTATATATTTACAGAAATTTTTTTTACGATAAATTATGATAATGCCGGTTAACGAGATGTAGTTAAATTTCTGTTATAGTTTTTTAAAAAACTGTTATGCCTTTCTAAATACCGTTTTTTAAAAGTATAATTTCGTATTAAAATTTTTTTTTTAATTTAAGTGAATGATTAATTAATTCACTTCACAAGCTTGTTGAAGCTTGTACGTTGGGATACACAAAAGAAAGTTTGTAGTATATGAACAATGTCATGCTTAACCGGGATTAGAACACGGGACCCTCGCATGAAAGGCCGAAACTTTACGGAGGTCGGTATTCGTTTATATTTATATATTTTGTAATAAATTTAAAAATTAAAAAAAAAATAACGTTTTAAAATAATAATAATTAAAAAGTGTAATATTTAGTGACCATTTTAATTCACTCACAATCATTTTCAGAAGAATATGACGAATTATTATCTGAATTAAAATTTAAACATAAAAAGGTGTAACTATAACAAAAAAAATAAGAGAAAACTGGTAATGAAGAAGACTGTGATTGATTAACTAAACTTATGTTTTTTGTCATCATATATTTTTCATTTTATAAATTCAGGTAAAAATATTAATTTTTGAGTACTTTATAAGTAAGCACTATTATTTAAAAATTATTATAATTTTTTTGATTATTTATTTTAAATCGAAGTTATTTAATTTTAGATTAAAAATTTTTTCCCGACTGCGAAGAAAAGTACGGTATTATTTTCGGTTGCATGGTGGGCCTGGGAATGAAAATGAATTTCTTTACGTTTTGAGATATGAGGTGTACGAAACTACCATTGCTTAAAATTGGAATTTCCTTATATATTTATAGGCCTATGTATAAAAGTTTGTGGCTTGGAAATCTCCAAAACTACTCAATAAATTTCATTGAAAATTAAAAATCTTGTAGTTACGTATCTGAAGTTTTGCATGTAAACATTTATGAAGATTGGTTGAATAGTTCTTGAATTACGCTCAGTTTAAGGTTGAAAATATTTGAGCGAAGTAAGGTAGAAGCGTGATTCTTTATGATGCTGCAAGTTGGAACATTGACGTTTATTTATCTGCGTTCTATTATTAGCACTATTAAATCAAATTAAAGAAAATATAAAACTAGATTAAATTAAAGAAAAGTCGATCTGTTTGCGCAGAACTGCATAATTAAGCAATCTTTATTATTATTATTTTTTTTTTATATTAATACTAGAATTATTTTTAAAATGATTTATAAAATTAGATAAAAATTATGAAATTTTAGAATACGGGAAACTAATTGCTCTTAATTCTGTTATATTAACTTCATTAGTGTCTGGTGATTAGTGTCAGTTTTATTTAGTAAAAAAATATTCTTGATGTACGAAATAAAATATACACGCCGTCTTCCGTGGCAGAGTAGCGAGCGTCTCGGCATCTTGCGGAGGTCCCTGGTTCGAATCCCGGTCAGGTACGGCATATTTTCTTACTCTACCATTTTCCACTGGGCTGATGACTGTAGCTGTTGAAATACGCTCTTTCATAACAAAAAAAAAAAAAATATATATATATATCATAAGAATTAAATTATATTATACAAAAATTAATTATTAAAATCAGCTTAATTTAACGAAAAATCTGTCCTCTTGCGCTGAAGTGTGCAAGATCTTGTAGACTGCAATTTAACGTTTTCTATTTTTCAAGATTATTTCAATAACTGTTTAACATAATTATTTTTACACTTGTGTTGTTAATATTTCTCAATATGAATTTAGTAATTTTCTGTAAAATAGTATTTAATAATTTTTTTCATCCAAAGATTTTGACCGTTTATTCGAAACGAAAATTTGATTCGAATATCTTCGAATAATTTTAATTAATAGCTTGCCCATTTTTACATTATTTTTGTTATAATGATTTAATGTATAAATTTGATTAGTCTATGTAATTAATTTAAATTCAAGTAGTTAATTTTTTCTTTTTGAATTATTTAGTTCTTATTACAAATATTTTTTTTACTTTTCCTTTAGATTGGGTATTTGTGAATTATATTTTTACTTGTAGATGACTTCTATTGTCTAATTTTTTCCTCATTATATTATTTACCCTTTATTTCCTTCCGATTGGAGACTGAGTTTATATATAATCAATCTTTAAAGTGTCCGTGATATTTTGTACAAAAAGGACCAATTGGAAATGCTTTCTCTGTAAGTAATGGTATTCATTATACTGGCAGTCCGTGTGCTGACAGAGTGATTATACTCGATTAGGGTTGTATTACACCACACTTTTGTTGGACTTTGCATGCTGATATGTAACTATATTTTCGGCTCGGTGAAAAATATAATAATCACTTCTTTCTTCACTTTCCTTAGTAAGCTTGGTATTTATTGTTTGTTGTTCTTGAAAGTGGTTATCTCATTTCAGAAATAATCTACGATTCATGTAATTTTATCTACAGCTATTTCATTTATGACACCTAACAAGAAAAATTAATATTTCTTATTTGACTTAATATATTGCTTAAAAAGTTATACCTTCTTTTGATGAGAATTGGACACAGATTATTCATGGTTGTATAAATTTTTTATACTTTAAAAAATAACTTTATTTTCTATTAATTTTTGATGGGCAGAACTGTTTTGTCAATTAGGTACTATCGTATCTTAAACTACTTTTTAATACTTTCCCAATATTAATTGTAATTAATTTTATTAATCATGGCGCGTTGGTATTGATATATAATTTATTTATATAATAGTTTCCACTTGCCAACAATCTTTAATAGTATGTTCGAGCGCTTTCGGATTAGTAAGCCATCCTTAGGAACACTGATGTGTTATAATTATAATTATTTACTTCACATTTCATTAATTATACTAAAATAATGGTAATGGTAAAATAATGTCAACGTTATCCGTCATGTCAGTATGAAGATCTCAACTGTTATATTAAGCGCTCGAACATACTACTAAAGATTGTTGGTAAGTGGAAAGTATTATATAAATAAACTATAACGTTTAATATTTTTTCTTAGGTAAGAAAATTTCGTTTATGTTTTATTGTTATTTATTTTTATCATTTTCGCTATTATTAAACATTATTTCTTTTTTTACCGCTTATTTCTTTTCTCATAACGTTGAAAGGTTATTTAATTTTGTTAATTGAACATGTAATTTACTTTAATTTTTAGTTTACATCTTAAAAACCAATTTTTTCATTGTCTAGATTAGATTTTTATATTATCCCCAGATATCTAATGCCATTTTATGCAAAAATAGAATGACGTAAGGTCATATAACGAACGATTTTTATGCTTTTTTAAGTATTTATAACGTTAATTTGTTATACTATGTATATATTTTTTATTTGTTTAATCATAACAAATTTTGTTTTAAAAGAAAATTTTATCTGACCTTAACATTAATAAATATTGAAAAAATTAGAATGTAACGAAAAATTTTAATTTATCAGATCTAGTTAAAGGAAATCGATGATTTTTATTCATTATATAAACTTATTTTATAAAAGTATATGATTAAGAAATTTTGGAACATTTGAAAGTTTCTAAGTCTGACTGAAATCCTTCAGAACCTTCCAGGTTAAAAGTTAAAACATCATCACTCTGTCTCGGTGGTTGGGATCATTATTTTTTTTTTACAAAAATTAAATTTTTTTAAGAACGTTTCAAAGTTGTTTTTTATGAATAATTTTTAGTTGATTAAAAATATGTTTCATTTAGACCACGGATAAAAACATTTACTAATCTCTAACACAGAAAATATATTGTTTTTGAAAATAATATATATAAAAATATAATTTTAGAATTTACCGGAAGAAAAGAAATATTTATTCATTTATTTTTTTAATTCATAATTGATGTAAACAAATCAATATCCAAGGAAACGAGATTAAAGCCAGGTTTATCTGATTATATCCTAATATATCGTACTTTAGAAATATATTTTTTTTTTTTTTTTATTAAATTTTGAATGTATTAAATATAATTGCATTATTCAGAGAAATATTAATTGGTAGTTTTATTTATTTTTTTTTTTTTTTTTTGAAAATATGGTAAAAAATATTGAATGAGTATTTATTTTAATTATATATATGAAACTGGAAAAATTTTTTTTAAATGAGTTGAGCCGTAGGTGAATTCAATAAAATGTAATAAAAATGTTTTACTTTTCAATAGTCCGCTACAGGATAACTAATATGTTCTAAAACGATTGTCTAATTTTTTTAAATATCACAATATGTTAATATAAAATGTATAAGTTTTTTTTTCTTTATACTAGAGATAATTATAAATAAAAAATATAAATTATAAATTGAGGCCTAATTTTGGAACGATTCATAATACCCTTAAATACAAAATGAGAGAAAAAGACTAAGGTTTAGTATTTTTTAATTAATTATATAATAATTTCCACTTACCAACAATTATGTTAATATTAATTGTTGGTAAGTGGAAATTATTATATAATTAATTTATATCACTATCAACGGGCTATGATTAATAATAAAATTAATCTATATTTTTTATGTGGAAGTAGACATTGGACACTCTAAACAGAGGAAAAACTGAAGACGGAGCTGCAGAAATAAGATTCTTTAAAGCAGTGAGTTACTGTGGACTCTTAGAATATCAAATGAAAGTATTAGAAAGGATTTGAAGATTATTAATCTGGTACAAAAGATTAAATAATACAAGATAAATTGGTGTGTAAATCTGGATCGTATGTAGGCACATCGATTACCTTACCCGGCTTTAGAATATCGACGGGAAGGTAGCAGAAGCATTGGCCGCTCTATGAGAACGAAGACGGTTTCCGGAACAGGCAACATTGCTTAATCCTTTTAAAGATTAAGCGAGCAAGGATTTAAGTTCTTCTATTCACTTGCTGAAGTGAAGTATTATAAAAATATATATATATTTTGGTTTTACATTGCTAATCTTTAAAACGGATATTCTTTGTTACTGTAAACAATTCGTTCTCAAAGTGGGCGATAACGCCTCTTTGTGGGTGCTGGAGGTCTTCAGGGGGGATAATGGATGGCCCACAGAAATTTGGGGGCATTCAGGCGGTATAAGAAGGCGATGGCTGATTAAAAAAAAGACAAAAATTATGTTTTCCTGACATTTTCAACTAAAGTGTAAGTTTCAGCTCAGAAATAGGATATACCACGTTTAAAAACAGTTTTTGTAGGATCTTAAAAACAGCAATTGCTATTAGTATTTTTAATAATAATAACAATTAACAAATAATAACAAATATTATTTATAATTGCTCTTAACTTATCATAAGGATGGTAAATTAAAATATTTTGGAGGCGCTAGAAAATTCTTGAATCTCAATGTGGGCGGTGAGCGAAAAAGATTGAGAATCAATGCCTAAACCTATTATTTTGTTGCTATTATTGATGTTTCTGCTGCATAACGTTTTTTTCAATTGTGATATATTTATATTTTGTGCGTAGAACAATAAATTTTTATTTTATATTGAGATGATACGCTTTGATATTTGTTTTATTTTCATTTTCTACGTATTATGGTTGCATATTTGGTAAAATAAATAATTTAGTTTGTATTTGTAACACTGATTGTAAAAGTTACTGATTAAGACGGTTTGTATAATTGTATTTCTGTGAAATTTTATTATCCATTTTAACTTCATTTGCGTATTTCTGTTTCTTAAACTTTTTATCGTTTTATAAAAATTAAAATTTGTTAAATATCGTTTTGATTAGCTGAAATTTTGCCCCATTGTTAATTATAACAAAAATAATATTTCGTATTCGATTTAATCGAACAGGATTTTATTTTTGTAAAATTTTCATCGTTTAGTTTTCTCCTATATCATATAACTTGTTTTTCTTCAAATTGGATCCAAACAAACGATTTACCGCTATAAAATCCAAGACATTATCTTGAAAACGCCTTCGGCTAATAGGTCATCACCAAACATTTATTTTCCTTTTTTTTGTGTGTTAAATTCTTTTCTATTTTTCTTCTTATATATATTTTTTAATCTTATTTCGTTGCATTAAATATTTCATTTTTAGTAGATTTATAAAAGTATATATAAAAATTATTATTTTATTGACAGATATCATTTATATACATCATATATTTCGCTATATGTTTGGTCGCTTATAACTTAAGTGAGTAACGGAAGAAAACTCGGATTGGCAGATTTTGTAAACATTTTATTAAGGATTTTATTAAGACATAAAAATCCTTTTCGCGATGATTGGTTTGCTAAAAAGAAAACAGATTTCTCCATGCCTTTTTATATTTGAAAGGGAAACAACGTATAACCTTTAAGTTTATTTCAGGATTTACCCAGAAAATTTGTTATATGTAGACGTATCACTATTTCCACATGATACACACGAAGTTAATTTTTTTTTCGTTGTTGTGTACAGAAAACATTAAAAAGAAAATTCTGAATTATAATTTATTATCTACCCCCTCTCATTGACTATTTCAATACATCATATTTAAAAGTTAAAGTAAATAAATTTATTTTGGCATAATTTTCTGTTTATGTTACTAAACCGTAATTACGTAATAATGATTAATGCTTTTAATTAACTTTAATAAACTATTGTCAAGTAAAAATTATAAAAATATTCTATTTTTAATATATATATATATTTGTACTTATATTATTATAAATTATTATTATTATTGTCATATATATATATATATATATATATATATAGAAGATTTTCCATCATTTTATCCCTTGATACTGGATGTGGAAATACCAAGAATTTTTACAACTATGAGTTTAACAAACAAGTATCAAATCGTTAACAGAAAAATGTAGGTTTGTCTATATGAAGGATTTAATTACAATGGGTTTAATATTTTCGGTAAGCGTAATTTTAAATATATATATATATATATATATATATACCAATAAAAATATATAACCCGACCTCCGTGGTTTAGTAGGTAACGTCCTGGTACTTTGTGCAGAGGTCCAGCGTTCGAATACCGGCCAGGCATAGCATCTTTTCACATTCTACCAATTTTCACGGGCTAATGACCATAACTGTTGATCTTTCATAACAAAAAAGGAACAATTTATTAAAAATTTAATGATATGTATATAAAAGTCATATTTTATTTAATTACATACCATTTTGGATCGTTTCATCTTTTAATAAAGCATTTTCAGTAAGTAGAAATTATTTATTTTAGATTAAAAAACAATAGTGTGTATATTAAATAACGTTTTTTTCACGTTTATAGTCATGTCGGATTACGCAATAATGTGTAATAAATATACTTCAATTCTCTTGTAATCCAATAAGCCTGCTGTAACTGATAATAATGTTTTCAATTCAGATACGGTTTTTTAAATTTTCGAATATTTGAGTAAGCAATTGATATTTATTGAAGGTATATTTTTTAAGACGTGAAAACAATACAATTAATTTTTATTTTAACAGATAACTTATTATTAAAAATATTTATAATTATTAAAAATATATTATAATTATTTATAATATTGTTACTTTATTAATTTTAATTGATTTTAAAAGGAAGAAAATTTATTTATTCAATCCTTTTAAACGAAGATATTAGGTTTGTGTGTTTCTTTTTTTAAATATTATTATATAAATTTTTATATTTAATATTAATCTTTTTTTAATTTAAATTATTTTATTTTTTTATTATTTAAGTTATTCTTTTAAATTTTAATTCCTATATTTAATATTATATATTAAATATATTATATATTAATTATAAATAAAAATATTTATATAATATAATAAAATATAGTAATAAAATAATCTGAAATATTTTATTTGTAACTGTTCTAATAAAAAAAAAAAAAAAAAAACATTTATAGATGAATAACTACTAATATCTTTTTCTTTGTTTTTTTGGTTTCTCCATTTTGGGGCTGGACCTACTTTAATATAAACACAGCCTCAGCGAGGTTCAGAGGGGATTCCTCATTCCTGCACTACTCCCGCCATCTTTGTCTGGATAATCTTAACCAACATCTTAGAAATCGCGTGATCGCTTGACCTGTAGCGTACTCAGTGTTATTCTCTGTGTTACCATTGGTTTGTCGCATTTCTCCCACCACCACCCCATTCGGTCGCCCAAAACATATGACCGAATGCCCGTACCACAAACGGCTACTGGGTCCCAAATCGGTTTAGCGACCAATATCCTAATTAGCTCCTAGAGCTTACCTAACTGTGTGATCGGAATAGGCGTGGTGTCCTACTGCACCCGCTTGCGTGTCCCACCGCTCACTTGTCATATATTGCTAAAATGGGTAAGTGTATCGTGTCTACATTCTAAAATATATAACTTGTCAATAAATTAAAATTTATTCCAAGGACAGCAATTTACTGCCACGCCTAGGTCGCTGAATGCCAACAAGTCCACCATATTATAGCGCTTGGAGCTATATTTGATCGATGACCAGCCATTTCTCGAGAGTAGCTTCCTACAGCAAGCTGTAGGAAACTTATATCCCTTAAACTACTGATGCTGGTTGAACAAAGCAACGGCATCGAGAAACATGCAGAATTCTCTCCGACATGCTTCCCTATGCTAAAAGGAACCGATCGCATACGAATACCGCGTGTATGCGGAATCCTCTTCCCCCTGAGTAATTAAACTCTTTGAAAGGGCCTTAATATCCGCGTGTAGAGGGATATCTTAACACTTCCGTGACCAGTTGCCTGTACAACTTCTGTGCCCTTCGTCGACTGATTCTAGAATAACTACTCCGTGTAAAGTGATAAAATTACTACTGCATAATTGGTCAAAAAAAACCTCATCTTTGATGAAGCCAATGAGAAAAAATTAATAATAAGAAATTTAATTGGAAATTATTTTTATGTTTTTACAAATGAATATAAATTTGAATGAGATTTAAGTAAGTTATGTAACAGTATATATATAAAATTGCAATACAGTTTTGATTAAAAGTTTAAATAAAACTATGATATAAATAGGAAAAAAAGCAGTATAAAATAAAATAATTTATAAAATGATTAAGTCCTCGGCAAATATACGATTATCCCTATCGCGGCTTCGCCCGGTGTATATGGTTAATTGCGTTTCCCATCGCGGTAATTTTTATTTTGTTTTTAGTCAACTGAAGTAGGTAGTAACTGTGTTGATTGTCCGCCGTGCCGTACGCCATCGCACCTCTTGAAATATCGAAATTCAAAAAACCGAAACAGTTTTTAGATATTTATCTGAAGAGTACTTGTAAATCCAAATCTATTAAATAACTCGTTTAATATAGTCGGAAATGGGGAAAATTTGCAATAATTTTTCAGTATTTCTTCTTTTTTTTTTAATTCAGATTTTCGAAATTGGAAAATCTAGGGATTAGTTTACAGATATTCAGATGAAAATGACACATATCAAAAATTATATTGATATCTTCATTTCTTACTAAGAAATTAAAGAAATCAAAAATCTTTTTAACCCTTTAACCCTAGAATTTCAAGACATCTAAACATTGGTTTTTAGATATCCACATGAAGATTACAAGCACCAAAAATCAAGTTGATATCTTCATTTGTTACTAAGAAATTTAAAAAAAATAATAATTTTTATTTTTATTCCATCTTAACCCTTTAAATACGGAATTTCTAAAAATCCTTTCTTAGTGTGCACTGAAATTGTAAGAAGAACATGTAAACAAATTTTCATGAATTTAGTTTCAATAAATTTTCCTGGGCGTTGATTATGAATCAGTCACGACTTGTTTTTTACATGTAAACAAGCATACCCCTCGTCACGAGCAATATAGTTTCTTACATTTCCCGTCGCGGTAAATTTTTATTTTATTTTATGTTTTTTAGTCAAGTAACGAAGCAGGAGCAGCCAGTTGCGTTGCACGTTAATTAACAGTGGTAGTGACTGTGTTATTTCATCGTAAATCAACTGATTTCGAAGTCAAGAGTTCCAGGGTTCAAATCTTAGTAAAGGCACTTTTATACGGATTTGATTACTAGATCGTGGATATCAGTATTCTTTGGTGGTTGGGTTTCAATTAACTACACATTTCAGGAACGGTTGACCTGAGATTGTACAAGACTATATTTCATTTGCATTCATACATATCCTCATTCATCTTCTGATGTAATACCTTACGGTGGTTCCGGAGGTTAAACAGGAAAAAGTGAGTGTGTTCGCTGAGCCAACGCTCTGTACACCGTTGCAACCCTTAAAAAATCGAAATTCAAAAGACCTCGAAAATGGTTTTTAAATATATATCTGTTGAATATTTGGAAACTTAAAATACAGTGTTTCTCCGTTGTGGATATATGGTTACTAGCGTTTCCTATCGCGAGCTTTCCAATGGTCGCTTTGCTTGCTCTTCCCGTCGAGCTGGAGGGCTCTGCCCTTTTAACCCCCCTGTGTTCATTAAACTCATGCTTGTTCGCATAATAATCATAAAGAGAAATTAAAGCTTGTTCAATTTATGAAAAAAAATTATGTGTTTTAATGTCTTCAGATCAACAGTTTGGTCAGTACAGAACCCGAAACTTTAACCAACGGGTTGGTCTAGTGGCGAACGCGTCTTCCCAAATCAGCTGGTTTGGAAGTCGAGAGTTTCAGCTTTATACGGATTTGAATACTAGATCGTGGATACCGGTGTTCTTGGGAAGTTGGGTTTCAAATAACCACACATCTCAGGAATGGTCGAACTTAGACTGTTTAGGACTACACTTCATTTATACTCATACATTATCATCCTCATTCTTCCTCTGAAGTAATACCTGAACGATAATTCCTGGACGCTAAACAGGAAAAAAGGACCCGAAACTTTAAGTGTTCTAAGAATGTGAGTTTCAGAACAGTCGGCCTCCATCTTAAAAATATTAGTTGTAACTGGTTACCGGGTTAAAATATATTTTGCCCCGTTCTTCGCGTTAACAAACACCACTAGGAGATGATCGTTCTTCTCATTTTTTTTTTTTTAATTCTTAGTTACGTTTATTTTATGTTTTTTTGTCAAGTAACCGGAGGCAGGTGGTGGAGCCAGTCCCGTCGCACATGTAATAACAGTGGCTGTGTTGGTTAAGCTGCCACGCCATACACCATCGCACCTCTTAAAAAATCGAAATCCAAAAAACCCGAAAATGGTTTTTAGATATTTATCTGAAGAATATTTGTAATCCCCAATCAAGTTAATATCTCGTGTAGTATAATTGGAAATTGGGAAAATTTGCAATCATTTTTCAAAATATTTTAACCTTCCTTCACCCTTTTCAAGGTCGAATTTCGAAAAAATCTACTAATTGGTTTATAGATAAATGAAAAATACACACCAAAAGTCATGTTCATATCTTTATTTGTTATAGAGAAATTTAAAAAAAAAGTAGCCGGGTTTCAAAATAATTCATAATCTATTTTAATCCTTTCAACTAGCAATTTCGAGAAAAAATATAGAATTTTTTTTTTGTAATTAATAAATTTAATTGTTACTCTATTTTAACACTTTAAATTCAGAATTACAAAAAATTGTGTTTTTTTTTTATTGTGTACTTTACCGTTAAGAAAAACTTATATACAAATTTTCATCAATTTATCTTGCATATTTTTTGCTGGACGTTGATGGTAAGTCAAGACAAATTACTTTATATATATATATATAGATAACGCAAAAAGTAGAAGTGTAAATGTTAGTTATTGTAGAACAATTTTTATTTTTTATAGCGAAATGCATTTGAAATAGCAATTATAAAAAAATATATTTAAATCGTTTTTAAAGTATAACATAGCAATTTATATGTATTCCTTACATCATTAGGTACATAATTATTGGATGTCTTGATAAGAAAATTGAATGGTTAGTTTGTAATTAGGTAGTTTAATTAGTTTCCGTTGTTGTTCGTATGTGAAGCAGTAGATATTCTAATATCTATTGCAGATTCATAAAGCCATTGAAAAGACACCAGTGTATAACAATGCACAGTTGTTAATACATTAATGGAGTTTTCGCTTTTGATATGAATTTGCTTTGTTGAATTTGTTGAAAATATTTATTTATATAACGCATAACAGCTGTATTGTTGACTTATACGTATATATATATTCCAGATTCCTTCTTTACAGTTTGTTATATTCAACTTTATACTTCAGTGTCAATTTAGTTGATGCATTGCTGCAGTCTTAAAAAAAAACTTTATGGTTAACATTCTATTCGTATTTTCACTTTCCCATATTGAAAATATCGATTATTACTTTTTATCTAAGTTTAATATTATTGGGTATATATATTTTTTTTTTACTCTCATTTTGTTTTAACTTGTGTAATTACAGTAATAGTATTAAAATGATAATGCTATTGACAATTTTACGATGTTATCATATAGCTTACAAAACTTGATAAAATATGACCTACCTTTAAATATAAACTGTATTTATTGTAACGAATGATGTTTACAAGATGATTATACTGGATGCGTCCACAACGGGTAGTTGAACCCGGGTAGAGCCATGGGTCGGGAGGGATTTTGGTGTGCTGGGTTTCTGGCTCACTCAATTCCTGACCGGACACGGGGTCTTCCGCTTCTATCTATATGGAAGAAGAAGGGCGGAAGATCCTCTGTGCCCATACTGCCAAGAAGTTGACACTCCTGAACATGTCATTTTTCAGTATTTGATGTGTGAGGAGAAACGTCGCCGCTGCGTTGCAGTCACGGGTCAGATTATGGTATATGACATAATAGGCAGCAAGTTGAAAAGCCAGTACCACTTTGAAACAGTCTCAGGGTTCATGGCAGGGGTCCTGCAAAACAAAGTCCGGGAAGAAAGGAACTGATGGATGCTTCCAGGTGGATCTTTTAGAGAGTACCACAATACAAAGTCCTCAGACTGAGGCGGAAGAACATGATCGCAGGGTTGGAGGGTGAAAGACAGCTCTCTGCGGAACCGTCGTTCATCCGCGTTTGCGTGGATGGGCGTCGGTGATGACTGTACGGAGACTGTGGATCCCTCTGGCTCGAAGGCCCTTCCCGGGAACGTGCAAAGCTTAATTGTGAACCTGATCCCAGGATGGGAGGTTCGGTAAGATGTGAGGTTTGGTCGGTAGGGCGCAGGCGCACACACGCTCTCTTAATAATACCTAGCGGTATCTGTTAGCGAGTCCGACACTCCATTCCAATCCCGTAAATGAGGTTCCTCAAACTATCGGAAGCAAAAAAAAGAAAAGAAAAAGAGATGATTATACCATTATGAAAAAGTAAATATAGGACAGATCGTTATACTTAATGTAATACGTTATTATATAATTTATTTGTTTATATTACTGTCTTTCTGGTTATACCGAGAGATTCACGAAGGATGTAACAAATTTTCAGAACAAATTTTACTATTGAAAATAAAGTTCATAAAATCATAGTTTCGGAAATTCTTCGTTAGAGTGTCGACTGACGAATGATTTCTTCGTTTTGATTTTTACACCTTCGATAAAATTAAGCCAGACTGTAATTTTTGGCACCCAAATTAAGGAATAAATTTAGAAGTTGTTTTATGACATCTGACCTGATAAATTTGAAAAAAGTTCCAGAACTGTATTTTTAGTAGTTTTTGAGAAATCTGGAGTAATAAATAAAAGATTGACATCTAATAACCTCTTTTATGTTTGCCATAAAATAACTTTTGTTAAATGGGTAATAAACACATAAAAATTATGAACACTTGCAGAGAATTTTATTGTAAGTAAAACGGTATGAATTAATTACAAAAAAAAGTAATTTTCAATCGTAAAAATCTGAAAGTTTATTGAAAACAAAACATGTCAAAATGTGGCAGACCTTATTAGAACTGGATAACTCAATACAAAACAACCCTGACGAAATACGGAAAGCCACCAAAACAATCTTCGTCTGGCAGAATGTAGTTCTGCCAGACATTGTCATCTGGCAAACATTCTGCCAGTGGAGGACGTTTTCAAAGTCCATTTAATTGTTTAAAAGTTGGTTTTATTGTATTTGTTATTTTTCTAAAATATTTAATCCTTTTGTTTTGTAATATTGAAAATTTGGTTTCGTTTAATATATAGTTAAAATCTGTTACGCTTTGATATGTTTTGTTTTTAATAAAACTCAAAATTTTTACGCTTTTATGTTGTTTCTGTTGATTTTATTCATACCATTTTACTTACCATAAAATTCCCTACAAGTTTTGTTTAAAACTTTTACGTGTTTATTACCTATTTAACAAAATTATTCTATGCCAAATATAAAAGAGAGTGTTATCCGACATCAGTCTTTTGTCTTTTACTCTAGATTTCTCAAAAACTACTAAAACTAAAGTTCTGGGAATTATTATTTTAATTTTTCAGGTAAAATTTCATATAATTACTAAAGTTATCCCATAATTTGGGTTCCAAGAATAATTACAGTCAGGCTTAAATAAATCGAAGACCTAGATATCAGGGCGAAATATTCGCCAACCGAACTCGTTAACTAACCGCTTCTAAAATTATGTTTATATGAACCTTTTTTCTTTATTTTCACCAATACTTTAATGTTCTAAACGTTTGTTACATTCTTCGGGAATCATTCTATTCTTTTTGATTATTCTTGATATTTTTCGATATTTTTTATTTATTTCAATTAAAGTTACTGATTTTTTTTATCTAATTCACGTAAAAATGTAATTTTTGTTTATAAAGCGTGTAATTGGCATATGATATAACAGAGAAGGTTTATATGTTATTTTTTTGAATTTTAGAATGTTGCTTGCATTTCCTATTACTATGTACTTAACCCATTCACGTATGCATAATAATGCATACACATGCATTATCATATCCAGTGATAGCAGTTGAATTTCGAAAATACCATCCTTCTTTTACCGCCTGAACTACTGTGGCAATCAAAAGAGAGGGAGAGAGTGATTGATATATATTGTGTAGGTGAAAAAGAGCGTAAGTTACCTTTGGCAGCAGCTGCTATAACATGTAATATTGTCATGTAACATCTTTGGACAGATTTAAAAAATTCATGATGTAAGATTATATAGCTGCTTCCCTCTTCATGTTTGTTAACGATTTTTCTTTATTTACATACACGTTACAAAAATAATATTATTTATATATTTTCTATATTTTAAGAAATCATCTATATGAGAAATCATCGTATATTAAAAAATCTGATAAGGACCCCACATTGTTTCCTTATACGCATATTAAATTACTTATACACATTTTTTAAAGTGAAAAATACATAAAATTTTATTTCTTTAATAACTTCTGTTATTTTTTAATTGTTATTATTGAATCATTATTTATTTTAAAACTTTTACAATCAGGTTAAATTATTAATAAATCAATATATTTAAATAAAAAAATAAAAAAAGGAGATAAAGTTTGATTCTAACAGTCCTTCTCCTTATAAGATCAAAATATTTTTCATTAATTACAATTTTATTTGGTCCACAATTTTATTTTATTAATTACACTTTTGGTCCACTCAATTGCAATCAGAAGAGAGTAAAATGGGAGATGCAAAACTAGATGTTACAACAGTCCTAAATCCAAAATTTCAGCATCCCACGGCTAATCGTTTTTCAGTTATGCGAGATACTTACGTACAGACATCACGCCGAAACTAGTCAAAATGGATTCAGGGATGGTTAAAATGGATATTTCGGTTGAAATCTGAAAACCTAAATTTTTCGGGATCACAATACTTCCTTTAATTAGCACAAGTAAAAAATCTGGTAAACAAAAAAAAGTAATTTTGCTGCAGTTACTCAATACCTAATTTAGTTATAGACTTCATTGGGGATGTTAAAACACTCATTACATCAGGCTATAAATAACCAGCGTGCACCGACCACTCACTCGCTCAATTTCAAGGGAACGTAGTGTTTCTCATTCTCGAAGCCTTATCGCAATGGCATTCAAATCGAGATATCTCGGCAACTAATTAAGATACAGAATTTATTTTGTCTTAAAACGGTCACCACGTCAAGCCCCATCAAATAAGCCCACACCTACATAGATTATGCAATTCCCAAAACTGTTTTGAGGAAACGTTAAATAAATCTAATTAACCAAAGAGAAAGCACGTATGTACGCTTTCTGATCTTTTTAACGGTCTGAAAATTTACATAGCAACTGTAACGCTTTAAATGTAACAGTGTATTATAACAGGTGTGAATGTTGGACATGGGTACTTCTGTTTCGGACGCTGTATGACACTATTTACCATTTTCTTTTAAATGAAGACAATTTCCTATACGATTAGCATTTTGCATGACCATCAACAAGGCTCTAGGGAAAAATCTGGACCGCGTGGGAATCTACCTACCTGAACAGGTTTTAGCCATGGAGAATTGAATGTTGCACAAAATTTCTTAAAAGTGTGAAATTGGAAATGAATCCTAAGAATCGATGCACATAGGTAATGCTGTCTGGAACGGAACGAAACGTGGACAACTGTCCCTTGCTTCTGGGTTTTCATTATTTTCTGGCGAGTATTTGTATGTTTAATGTCAATTATATATTTATTTTATTTATGGACCGAATTTATTGTGTTCTGATTGGAAAATTCACTTAGTGAATTGGATCGTTTGCTGATTTGTATAAAAATTTAATAAAGTCATTGATTAAATGAAACTTTTATTTCATTTAATCAATGACTTTATTAAGTTTTCACAATCCCGTCTATAAACAAAATTTTGACCAGAATATTTTGATCCTTATAGATCAGTTTGAAATATCATCATTACTTGGTCTAATTTTGGGAGATTTTGAATGTATTTAATTTGCATCTTTATCTCCGGCACTATTCCCTTTCAGTTCGTTTACTGAATGCCTGTCGGTGTCTTTCGGTCTGACAGGAATGCGCCTGATGGGACCGTATTTATTGGAGGATCCAGTGCACTCCCTTCGCCACAGGGAGTCGCATGTGCTAACGTGAATTTAGGTTTTGTAGACTCTTATTCGTCTTGCATCGGCCGGGTCACAGTTGGACCCAGTTTGATATCCTGAAATGTAGTTCTTTTTTCTTTCTTCTTTAGACTGTCTTTCCGTATTTTTTATTGTAACTAATTACAGGCTGTAATCTTAGAAAGATTTGTGAGTCCTGAAAAGGGCAACAGGGGAAGTGCCAGGCCTCTTCGCTCTTCTGCCGGGCGACTGTTGGGCTTGTTCTTCCATCGTCTAACGGCGGTCTTCATCATCTCTAAATAGAATAAAAATGTTGATGTGACTTACAGCTGTATAAGTAAAACATTCGAGTACGCATGGGTGCCGAGATCGCTTTGTGGAAACATTCGACGAGAAGTAAGAACAACTATTCATTTACTTCTAGACACTCGAATATCTAAAAAGAATTTTGGGGGGACCGCGAGGCCGAAAATAGGAGTCTGTGTGTCGCTGTAGTCAACCTGTGGCACTTGTACCAAACCTGAAACAATAGAAAAGGAACAATGCCCCAACGCTTGAGAACCAGACGGATAGATGAATGAATCGTGAATGAAGAACCTCACAAGCTTCCAGAGTGAAATATGGCAACGTGCAGGATGTTTCGTACCTCGACCGATTATTTATTTAAATTCATTTATACAATTCAGTTTAAAGCAAAGGGTTAGAATCTTACCTTGTTAACTCACCATCCACTTAAAGTTCTACGGTGTCCTCAGGCGATGGTATCGTGTACAATATCTAAAACAGACATTTAAATATCTTATCTTCTTCACCGAAAGATTGTAATCATCCTGTGTTTACATTCGGCGTCGTGTTGTCTGGAAAGAAGTCTTATGAACCGCAAAGTAAATTATCTATTACAACTTAAATTATTTACTGATTCAGCTCGGGTACTCTGGCAATGGTAATTTATATTAATAAATTAACGCAATTTATTAACCTGATGATAATCAGGTTTGAAAATTAAGCTGTAAAAAGACTTAAAGTACTCGGTTAATATAAATCGTGTTATTTGGCAACATTATTCGATTTCTATAATAGCTGGTAATAATTTAAATTATACTATAGTTTTGGGATATAAAATTGATGTTCACGATTCAAGCATTCTGAATAGATTCATTGAAATGAATCAAAATGGAAAAACAATTCTTCCTGTTAATTATATCTAATTTAGTTAAATGAATGACAACTAATTGCGAACAGCTCTTCATTGTTGTCTTGCATATTATAATTAATTAGAATTCTATATTGACAAAATACAGCACAAAAGGCAATAAATATTGTAGTCGAATTATTTTTTATACTTCTAATAAACTATTTTTGAATTCAAAGATCAATTGCATTTTATTTCTGTGAACTGAATAAGCTATCGTTAGCATTTTTCCTTCCGAGTTTTAACGATTTAATACGGTTCAAGGTTACAGTATTCCACACACACACACACAACGTCTAGCTGAAAGCTAATGAGCAAATATTTACGAGATGTGACTCTGTTATAAGTTACGTAAACGAATTAAATCGTTAATTTGTAACTAGAATAGAGTCTGTGATTCTGATTGGACATTCACTTAATGAATTGGATCGTTTGCTGATTAGTATAAAAATTGAATAAATTCATTGATTAAATTAAACATAACTTTACAAAATATTCATTTATAAATCTCTTATAATATTAAGATTGATTGTAAATCTATACCACTAATGTAAAAAAAAAACCATTCCACCCAAAATAGGTTAGGAAGAAAAAATATTTTCGATTGATTGTGTCTCTCCCGACACGAACAGAAAAATTTATCTAATTGATAAACATTAAAATACTTTTATTTTATTTATTATAAAATTCGAAATTATGATTGCTTAAATTTATATTTATAAATCTAAATACAGCTCCGAATTTATACTATACTTTTATTCCATGAAAGCTATTGATTTTCTTTTTTATTTACCTAATATTCTCTGTCCAGTATAGACTTGTATTTTTTTTTTTTTTTAAGTAAGTAGTAATCTTGTTATAGCAGACTGCATTGTTTTTATGTTATACTTTCGGGTAGATTTCATAAGAAAGCTACGTATTGTAATGGGTACCATGATTCGACTTCGGTAAAACTTTCGTCACATCTTTGCGTTTCACATTCCCCAGACCACAAATCCATCGTCACTACAGAAGTTTATATAAACATATATATATTTCGCTTTCTTGTGGACACGATAACTGCCGTAATTTTGTGCCCTTTTCAAATTGATGCATAAATTATAACGATCCAAAATCTCGGTCGAGTTCGTTAATGGGCAAAATCGGACCATGGGGTTGGAAATGGGAGGGGTTTTTCCGAAAAAAACAAAATATCACCATAACTTTGTTATTAAGTAAATTATCGAATTCGTTTAAAGATCCTACTATTCTTTGGGTAAGGCCCTAAAACTTAACTAAGTAAAACTTTTGGATATCACCAAATGGGTGGAAAAAATGGGGTTTTGAAGATAAAATTTCATACCTCACTTAATAGCACAGTATGGAAACGGTTAAAGTGGTCGTTATTCTTTTAAATTCTACCTAAAACTTTTGTGTGAAACAATTTTTGATATGACCAACCCTTACGGAAAGGGATGACCAAAATTTTGTTGGAATTGTAAGAAGATGGGGCTTCTCGTATGCTAAACATGTGAAACTTTTTATCACATGCAACCATTGTCGTATTGAGTAAATTTAAAGTTTTTCTTTACTTTAAGTTGGAAATATTTTGTATCCCCTACTTAGCACGGGCGAAATCTACCTCCGCTTTCCGGCATACCGAAAGGGATTTTTTTTTACCGCTTGATGAATTGCCACATAAGATTGAAACTTTTGCGTGGTATATGGAAGTGGAATTTTGTTGTATATGAAAAATTCCATGCCTGACCGGTATTCGAACGTGAGACCTCCAGGTGAAAGGACGAGACGCTACCACTTCGTCATACAGATTGAAAAACTTATTACTAATGTTAGTTTTTTTTTAAAATATTTTGTTTTGTTTATTTAAGCTGGGAACTCCAATATGATAACAAAAAATTCGTAAAAAATTATAATTTGGTAGTTTGGTTTTTGTAGATTTAAATTAATCTATTTTAGTTAAAAATTGCAATTCGTAAAAGATCTAGCAATTTTAACTTCAGTAATAAAATAAATAAAAACGAAACCACTAATTTTAACATAATGAACAAATTTAAATTTCAAATATATCTGAAAAATATGTTAAAAATTCTTTGAAAAAATACGATTCGATGACTGATTTCTTTTTTGTAAACGGTCGATGGTGTCACAAAAGGGATAGAAATAGTACATTTTTCATGAACAATTTTTTAATTTATAACTTTTTAACTAACCATTTATAAAAAATTCTGAATTTTCATTACATTTTCAAAAAGAGACATTAACTTTTAAGAAAGAGGAAAAATATTATTAGAGTGCAAATAAGCGAAATTAGTGGTTGTATTGCACTAATCACTTTCAGTATAAGAATGTAACACCTCTAAAAACATTGTAACTTTTTTTTTTTATTTGTTGCAAAGATAAGTGGAATAAACTACCCACAAATCAGTGGGAAAAATATAGGGTGTCCATATAGTCTTTTCATAGTTACAAAAAAACTTTTACAGTTACGCTGTGCGGTTTGTTAATCAATTTCACGCCAATGTTGGTCAATATTTCTTCGGTAACACTAACAACAGCTTCAGTTATTTTCCATCTCAATATGTCCAGATCAGGTACGGGTGCTACATAGACTCTGTCCTTAACATAATCCGAAAGGAAAAAGTCTAAGGGAGTTATGTCTGGTGATCGTCGTGGCCAGGAAGTAGGACCATCGCGCCCAATCTATCTACCGTGAAATGATTCATTCAGAAAATCTCGAACTAGTAATCAGCAATGTGGTGGTGCGCCATTCTGCTGGGAAACCACCCTAGGTTTTAAGTCATTTAGTTGAGATATAGCAAAGGGTTGCAGCAGTTTCAGGTAAATGTTAGCTGATTGCTCAGTGAAAAAGAAGAGATCAATGATTCTGTTATGCATCAACCGCACCACACATTCACTTTATGGAATGGAATGGAATGCAAAGTTGGCAGGAGTCTATTACTCCCTACTTTATCGCAGAACCTGGACAGAGTCCCTTGCTGCTGGATCATTCTAATCGGGCTTGTTTTTTAAAAGGTTATTTTTTTTTTTAATCTTGGATCTAATTTTTCAAGTTTTGTCTATTATTATTTTAGTGAATTTAAGACGGATTTAATTGCATTACATTCACTTTAGGGAAATCTCTCATTTTTTACCTGGTAAAATACGGATTTTCTGCGCCCAGTATTCTTACATTATGCCTATTTACTTTCCCTGCGGTGTGAAAAGTAGCCTCGTGTGAAAAACACACACGTTGCGGCTACTCATTGTCGTTATCAATCCGTTGCAAAGGCAGCACGACGAGGGCCGTCATCTGCCTGTAGATGTTGCAATTTCTGAACTTTATACGCAACCTAAGTTTCTTACGTAACACTGTTGAACGGGGAATCCCTAGTTCACAAGATGCAAGAAAGGTAGTTCCTTGTCCGTCGGTGGATATTTTCGTTTTATAGATTTGATAAGATAGGAATCTAGAGATCGTAAGTTTATATGTTGTTTGTATTAACAAACCGCTTGACTTTCAGCGTTAATTTATGTAATTACACTGTTTATTGTAGGAAAAATTGTATTGTATTTTAATTATATTTGTTTGTGCACTAATAATTAAGCGTTTAATTCATCTTATTGGGTTATTTCATCCTTTAAAGTATTTATATGCAATAAAATTTACTCCACTTTATCTATTTCCTTCTCATTCAAGAGTTTACTCTTCTCTGATAAAGCTTTTTCATTCTACATCAAACAGTTACATTTTACATACAACAAATTTAACTAAACCTTAGTTAATTATAATTTTATTTTGCTCTTTGTTAATTTTTACGTATTTAATGTAATATATATATATATATATATATATATATATATACATGCAAGATACTTATATGTATATATATGTATTTTGTTTAATGTAAAAGGATTTTATTTATATGTTTATATTACTTTTCTATAATGATATGATGATTATGATGGAATAAATCGGAATCTAAAAGAGATTATGTAAAATATATTTATATTTTTTTAAAGAACTTCTTTAATGCAATTATTTTTATAGATTACTATTATTAAATATAAGATAGGGAAACGCTCTCAGAATTTTTTTTATAAAATTATGAAATTTTAATTAGGAAAATGTATTACTCTAATCTTCTACGTAGAAAAAAAGAAGTAAAACCCCTCTTGGTGTAATATTAATCTGTGTTTTTTACTTTGACTTCCTCACTCTATCTTTTACTTTCCCCTCCTACATTTCTGTTCCTTATTTTCTATCTAGGTTTGCTTTTTATTAAATCTGAACGAAAAAATTATTCATACTTTATTATTGAAGTGCTCTACCATTTCTTTTTTGCAAGTACAATTGTTCTGAAACATTATATGGATATATTTCAATTTAAAATTACATTTTCGAATGTCGGTTACTTTTAGGTACTCCATTCGACTAGTTTTAATGAAATTCATTTTTAAAAATCAATATTTTCTATATCAGTGTTGCAGTAATTATACAATTTAATTTATTTTATTAAAATATCCAATATATTTTTTTATTGAAACTGTGAATTTCATTATTATTATTATTATTATTATTATTAAAAATTATAAATAAATTTGTACTAATCGTCCGGAATTCGTAAATGATGATTAGTATTTCGTATTTTATTTATACTAGAAAAAAGGCGAGCCTGCGTCACGCCGTGAAAATGTTATAATGTTTCAAAATGGTTTTGCCAGTTGTAACTAAATAATATTCATGAATTTTAGCGTACTAACAATAAAAACCTTTACAACGAAGCTTCAAAACCTGAAAATTTTTAGCTGTTTTCTTGAGTTATGATTTTTTAATATAGCTCTAATCCCAATGTTTTCATTTTTTTTCCAAAACACAAATATAAATTTTAAAAAATCGTTTTTATCAAGAATATAAATCGTTCGAACGAATGAATCTTTCGTATTAGTGGAATAAACGATTCTTTTTCAGGGATCGATTCTCAGAAAAGATTCGTAAAAAAGAATCGTTCTTCCAGTTCAACCATTTTTTTTTGTCACCACTACCAGTAGTACTGTAAACTCTATTGCGCATGCTCTCTTTCTCTTCTTTATTCATGTTTAGCGGTTTACCTCTTTTCATACTCCTGTTTGATTCAACTGATGCATACCTACCAAATGTCTTCGATTCTCTTTCAATTCTTATTCGACTCCTTAAGAAAGATTGCTATGAATCGAATCGAATTCTAATTGAGAAACATTTCGTGTCCTATCGCCTATCCAATTCAATGTTGGCCGGCCTCCGTGGCGCGAGTGGTAGCGTCTCGGCCTTTCATCCGGAAGACCCGAGTTCGAATCCCGGTCAGGAATGGCATTTTCACACACGCTACAAATCATTTATCTCATCTTTTGAAGCATGCGTAACGCTGGATCCGGAGGTTAAAATAAAAAAAAAAATTCATTGTTGAGAATCGTAAATAGAACTGGTTTCTCCCGCAAACCGATTCTTGATCCTTTCGTTCAGTATAGAGAATTAAATCGTAGGAACGACTCGTTCACGATTCTTCCCTGTACTAGTTCGTGTGCTGTGCGCAGCCGTCCGGCGCACCACCATTGGCCGCTCTGCGCCAATAGCAGCTAAAATAAAGAATTTGAGCGCGTATAACAAACAAATCCACACACCATCTTTTTTTTATGGAGTGAAAATTTGATTTATTATTTAAAAGAATATTAATTGAAAAAAAAGCTGATAAGGTTGTAATACTTTTCTGGCGTTGGCTATTTATTCTTATATTGCAGAAAAATAATCATACATGAAAATAAACCAAAAAAGATTTTAGAAAATAAATAATCATTTTTAAAAAATTTGATTGGCTCCCCCATTCTCAATATTGCTCCCTAGTATTATTCGTAGGTCTCATGCACTACTATGCTTAGAAAGCCATAAAAAAGTTGGGTTAAAAAATAAGGAATAAATAAAAAAATTTGTTTTTTTGTAGAAAGAGGGGAATTTTGGCGCAATTTTTTTTTAAGTAGTAAAATAAGCATGGAAGCATGTACTGAGCGTAATATAAAGTAGGGCTATACTCGTATTAACAAAGTTTACAGAAAATTGATCCCAAAAAACTATCTACTACCATCCCATTAAGTTATTGATCCCAAAATTTTACCGACAGATCGCCCCATCTCAATACAAAATTTCATCAAAATCGGATTTTCCAGTTAAAGGTTATTAAATTTCAATCATGCCAACACATGTACATGTACTAACATTTTTCTATTACATACATTATGAAACAAATAGCATAAAATTAAAAAGTTATATGCTCATGAATCGCTTGATGAAAAAACATTGAGTTTAAAGTATGTTTTATCTTGTTTTTTCTGCATTACCTTTAATATTTTCAATAGATGGAATTACGTCAAGTTATGCATTGAAATTACCTAAGTTTTATTAAAGTTTTCATTGTACTTCTACGTTTAACTTTAAAAAACTTCGTTTAGTAATTACGTAAAAAATTAGTTTTTTTTTTTAATAATTTAAGAACAGAATTTTATATATCGTTAAAGTAATTTCTTTTTTATTTCCCCAATGGTCGGTATTTAAACAAAAAATATGTTATTTCGTTCTCAGTAAAAACAGGATTTCTCTTATTCTTAGCTGTTTGATTTAACAATACTATTACGGAAAGTATATATTTTATAATTTCATTTGAAAACATTATATCTCTATCTACGCTGCAAGAAGTAAAATATGATAATATATCAAAAAACGGGGTATGGGTTTTTTCCATTTCTCAATGTTTTATGACCCAGGGATCACAAAAAAATAAAAAAAGGAAAGATAATATTCATAAGTATGTACTTGTATTAGCGTGTTTAAAGCTTAATTGAAATTATAATTTCAATTTGTTAAGAAAAGAAGCATTTCCATTTAAATTAAGGGAAATTCTTAACATCTGTTACAGAATACAGCCAGTTTATAGTGCTTTATAGCGAAATACCTGTGCTAAATTCTAGGTTGTTATTTTTTTTTTAAGTAGCTAATCTTATCTAATAAATAGCCGGAATTTCCAACCATATTGTTGTTAAAATACATGGATAGGGCAAACAATTCAATAAAATGCTCGTAAAAAATAACTCATTTTAGCCTTTTTTGCATTAGTTCCATCTATTTCAACGTTCTATCCATTTCATAAATGATGCATTTTTTGCAGTTTGTTTTAATAGGTTGACGACTACTTCACAAAAAAAGTAATCCATTATTTAGGTTTTCGGTAAAGATGGAACATTTATTTTTACACTTAACTATATATGTACTATAAAAAATCTATTAGAACACTCAGTACGTACTGGAAGAAGGATCTAGGAAAAAAAATTCGTTAATACGTGAAAAATCCTGCAGGTTTTTTTTTTCTTGAAAAGTACAATCGTTTAACCTATGCTGCGTAACGTATAATTCAGACAATACACTTTTCTAAGTTGCTTTAGAGTATGCTACTTTATTTTTCTGGAAAATCAAGTTTATCAGCAATTTCAATGGAAATTTTTATTTCCTTTTAAACCCTTTTCCAGTGTCGTTGTTAAATAATATTTTATATATGTTCCAACAATTTTGTTAGAATATACCAGGGTTATTTTTTTTTTCAAGGTTCGATCGGTCACGAAATTAAAACCACAGTGAAAATAATTTTTTTATATTTTTAACAAGTACTTAGTTACGCTTTCTGTACATAGTCGCCACTCCGATTTAGACATTTGTCGTAGCTTGGTACCAACTTTCCAATACCCTCGTCATCGAATGGAGCCGCCTGTGTTTTCAGCCATGTTTCTACACTGGTCTGCAGCTCTTGGTGGAATTCATGGAACGTGGCACGACCATCACTGCAGCCTCATACTGCGCGACTCTTCAACGTCTACGAAGGGCAATTCAGAATAAGCGGAGAGGAATGTTATCATCAGGCATTGTCTCTCTCCATGACAATGCTCGGCCGCACACTTCAGCTGTAACAAAGAAGCTCCTGCAGCGTTTTCGTTGGGAAGTGTTTGATCACCCACCATACAGCCCGGACTTGGCTCCATCCGATTTTCACCTCTTTGCTTACATGAAACGCTGGCTAGGAGGACAACATTTTGGCACAGACATCGAGCTGTAGACCAACGTAGAAACATGGCTGAAAACACAGGCGGCTCCCTTCGATGACGAGGGTATTGGAAAGTTGGTACCAAGATACGACAATGTCTAAATCGAAGTGGCGACTAAGTAGAGAAATAGCGTAAATATGTAAGTACTTGTTAAAAATAAAAATAAAATTATT